>NC_068442.1:12338946-12639328 GCF_023373465.1 Oncorhynchus keta | reverse complement strand
AGGATACAAGGTAGTGATCGGAGACTTGGAGGGGAGTTGCAATGAGGTTAGTGGAAGAACAGCATCTAGTAAAGATGAGGTCGAGCGTATTGCCTGCCTTGTGAGTAGGGGGGGATGGTGAGAGGGTGAGGTCAAAAGAGGAAAGGAGTTCTTCTCTGCAGATCCTCTCAAGCTCTGTCAGGTTTGATGTGGAGTGTTGCTCCACAGCTATTTTCAGGTCTCTACACAGATGTTTGATCAGGTTTATGTCCGGCTCTGGCTGGGCCACTCAAAGACATTCGGAGACTTCCCCCTGAAGCCACTCCTGTGTTGTCTTGGCTGTGTGCTTAGGGTCGTTGTCCTGTTGGAAGGTGAACCCCAGTCTGAGGTCCTGAGTGCTCTGGAGCAGGTTTTAATCAAGGATCTCTGTACTTTGCTCCATTCATCTTTCCCCCGATCCTGACCAGTCTCCCAGTTCCTGCCGCTGAAAAACATCCCCACAGCATGATGCTGCCACCACCATGCTTCACCATAGGGATGGTGTCAGGTTTCCTCCAGATGTGACGCTTGGCATTCAGGCCAAAGAGTTCAATTTTGGTTTCATCAGACCAGAGATTCTTGTTTCTCATGGTCTGAGAGTCTTTAGGTGCCTTTTGACAAACTCAAAGCAGGCTGTCATGTGCCTTTTACTGAGGAGTGGCTTCCATCTGGCCACTCTACCATAAAGGCCTGATTGGTGGAGTGCTGCAGAGATGGTTATCCTTCTGGAAAGTTCTCCCATCTCCACAGAGGAACTCAAGATATCTGTCAGTGACCATCGGGTTCTTGTCACCTCCCTGACCAACGCCCTCTCTCGATTGCTCAGTTTGTCCGGGTGGCCAACTCTAGGAAGAGTCTTGGTGGTTCCAAACGTCTTCCTTTTATAATGGAGGCCACTGTGTTTTTGGGTACTTTCAATGCTGCAGACATTGTTTGGTACCCTTCCGCAGATCTGTGCATTGACACAATCCTGCCTCGGCGCTCTACAGACAATTCCTTCAACCTCATGGCTTGGTTTTTGTTCTGACATGCACTGTCATCTGTGGGACTTTATATAGACAGGTGTGTTCCTTTCCAAATCATGTTCAATCAATTGAATTTACCACAAGTTACATTTACATTACATTTAAGTCATTTAGCAGACGCTCTTATCCAGAGCGACTTATGTCAAGTCAACAAGTGGACTCCAATGAATTTGTAGAAACATCTCAAGGATGATCAATGGAAACAGGGTGCATCAAAGCAAAGGGTCTGAATACTTGTGTAAATGAGGTATTTCTGTTTTTTAATTTTTAATTATTTTAATTTTCAAAAATGTCTAAAAACCCATTTTCGCTTTGTCATTATGCAGTATTGTGTGTAGATTGACGAGGAATGTATTTGATTGTATCCATTTTAGAATAAGGCTATAGTGTAACAAAATGTGGGAAAAGTCGTGGGGCCTGAAAACATTCCCAATGCACTGCATGTATGACAATGATCTCCAATAACCAAAAGTGGTCTAAAAATCCTCTGCTCTTCCCCTCACAGAATCCATAGCTCGCTCCAGCAAGCTGCTAAACTGGTGTCAGAGGCAGACGGAGGGCTACAGAAAAGTCAGTGTGACTGATCTCACCATGTCCTGGAAGAGTGGCATGGCCCTGTGTGCCCTCATCCACCGCTACAGACCTGACCTCATGTGAGTCACATATACACATCTGGATTAAAGGTCGACCGATTAATCGGAATGACCGATTTTCAAGTTTTCATAACAATCTGAAATCTGTATTTTTGGGCACCGATTTAAAATATATATTTTTTTAAATAAAAAAAGTATACCTTTATTTAACTAGGCATGTCAGTTAAGAACACATTCTTATTTTCAATTACGGCCTAGGAATGGTGGGTTAACTGCCTTCATTGGCAGAACGGCAGATTTTCACCTTGTCAGCTCGGGGGATCCAATCTTGCAACATCACAGTTAACTAGTCCTACGCAATAACGACCTGCCTCTCTCTCGTTGCACTCCACAAGGAGTGCCTGTAATGCGAATGCAGTAAGCCAAGGTAAGTTGCTAGCTAGCATTAAACTTATCTTATAAAAAACAATCAATCATAATCACTAGTTAACTACACATGGTCGATATTACTAGATATTATCTAGCGTGTCCTGCATTGTATATAATCTGACTGAGCATACAAGTATCTGACTGAGCGGTGGGAGGCAGAAGCAGGCGCGTAAAGATTCATTCAAACAGCACTTTTCTGCGTTTTCTTCATTGTGCGTCAAGCATTGCGCTGTTTATGACTTCAAGCCTATCAACTCCCAAGATGAGGCTGGTGTAACCGAAGTGAAATGGCTAGCGTGCGCTAACTAGAGGGATGGAAGCTATACTGTTACACTGGCAATACTAAAGTGCCTATAAGAACATCCAATAGTCAAAGTTTAATGAAATACAAATGGTATAGAGGGAAATAGTCCTATAATTCCTATAATAACTACAACCTAAAACTTCTTACCTGGGAATATTAAAGACTGTTAAAAGGAACCACCACCTTTCATATGTTCTCATGTTCTGAGCAAGGAACTTAAACGTTAGCTTTCTTACATAGCACATATTGCACTTTTACTTTCTTCTCCGACACTTTGTTTTTGCATTATTTAAACCAAACTGAACATGTTTCATTATTTGCTTGAGGCTAAATTGATTTTATTGATGCATTATATAAAGTTAAAATAAGTGTTCATTCAGTATTGTTGTAATTGTCATTATTACAAAAAAAGCACAAAAAAAATCGTCCGAATAATCGGTATCGGCTCCTTTGGCCCTCCAATAATCGGTATCGGTATCGGCGTTGAAAAATCATAATCGGTCGACCTCTAATCTGGATGTTGTATTTCTGAACCTATTTCGCCTGTATTTATTATAATCCTCAATGTCTCATCTTTGAGAGCACATCAACTCCTCTCGATTTACCACACTTCCCAGACGACAAATGTGCAAAATTGGCGGGAGGGATGGGGGCATCTCTTTGTCGCGCTGTGCTCAAGTTTATAATGGCTGTCAGTCAAAACCCACACAGCGCTGTTAAACGGAGAACCTGAGCTCTGATGTCATGTATAGCATTTTACTGTACAGCCACTGCGTTCCAATTTAGGCGATTTACCAATGACAAAATCTGCCAATTTCAACACATATATACGGGATGGCGGGAAAGGGTTAAAACTGTCATGGTCCTTGGACTGGAATGTCTGCTGTGTTTACGACGTTGTTTGTTAGTAGGAAAGGGTTAAAACTGTCATGGTCCTTGGACTGGAATGTCTGCTGTGTTTACGACGTTGTTTGTTAGTAGGAAAGGGTTAAAACTGTCATGGTCCTTGGACTGGAATGTCTGCTGTGTTTACGACGTTGTTTGTTAGTAGGAAAGGGTTAAAACTGTCATGGTCCTTGGACTGGAATGTCTGCTGTATTTACGACGTTGTTTGTTAGTAGGAAAGGGTTAAAACTGTCATGGTCCTTGGACTGGAATGTCTGCTGTATTTACGACGTTGTTTGTTAGTAGGAAAGGGTTAAAACTGTCATGGTCCTTGGACTGGAATGTCTGCTGTGTTTACGACGTTGTTTGTTAGTAGGAAAGGGTTAAAACTGTCATGGTCCTTGGACTGGAATGTCTGCTGTGTTTACGACGTTGTTTGTTAGTAGGAAAGGGTTAAAACTGTCATGGTCCTTGGACTGGAATGTCTGCTGTGTTTACGACGTTGTTTGTTAGTAGGAAAGGGTTAAAACTGTCATGGTCCTTGGACTGGAATGTCTGCTGTGTTTACGACGTTGTTTGTTAGTAGGAAAGGGTTAAAACTGTCATGGTCCTTGGACTGGAATGTCTGCTGTGTTTACGACGTTGTTTGTTAGTAGGAAAGGGTTAAAACTGTCATGGTCCTTGGACTGGAATGTCTGCTGTGTTTACGACGTTGTTTGTTAGTAGGAAAGGGTTAAAACTGTCATGGTCCTTGGACTGGAATGTCTGCTGTATTTACGACGTTGTTTGTTAGTAGGAAAGGGTTAAAACTGTCATGGTCCTTGGACTGGAATGTCTGCTGTGTTTACGACGTTGTTTGTTAGTAGGAAAGGGTTAAAACTGTCATGGTCCTTGGACTGGAATGTCTGCTGTGTTTACGACGTTGTTTGTTAGTAGGAAAGGGTTAAAACTGTCATGGTCCTTGGACTGGAATGTCTGCTGTGTTTACGACGTTGTTTGTTAGTAGGAAAGGGTTAAAACTGTCATGGTCCTTGGACTGGAATGTCTGCTGTGTTTACGGCGTTGTTTGTTAGTAGGAAAGGGTTAAAACTGTCATGGTCCTTGGACTGGAATGTCTGCTGTGTTTACGACGTTGTTTGTTAGTAGGAAAGGGTTAAAACTGTCATGGTCCTTGGACTGGAATGTCTGCTGTGTTTACGACGTTGTTTGTTAGTAGGAAAGGGTTAAAACTGTCATGGTCCTTGGACTGGAATGTCTGCTGTGTTTACGACGTTGTTTGTTAGTAGGAAAGGGTTAAAACTGTCATGGTCCTTGGACTGGAATGTCTGCTGTGTTTACGACGTTGTTTGTTAGTAGGAAAGGGTTAAAACTGTCATGGTCCTTGGACTGGAATGTCTGCTGTGTTTACGACGTTGTTTGTTAGTAGGAAAGGGTTAAAACTGTCATGGTCCTTGGACTGGAATGTCTGCTGTGTTTACGACGTTGTTTGTTAGTAGGAAAGGGTTAAAACTGTCATGGTCCTTGGACTGGAATGTCTGCTGTGTTTACGACGTTGTTTGTTAGTAGGAAAGGGTTAAAACTGTCATGGTCCTTGGACTGGAATGTCTGCTGTGTTTACGACGTTGTTTGTTAGTAGGAAAGGGTTAAAACTGTCATGGTCCTTGGACTGGAATGTCTGCTGTGTTTACAACGTTGTTTGTTAGTAGGAAAGGGTTAAAACTGTCATGGTCCTTGGACTGGAATGTCTGCTGTGTTTACGACGTTGTTTGTTAGTAGGAAAGGGTTAAAACTGTCATGGTCCTTGGACTGGAATGTCTGCTGTGTTTACAACGTTGTTTGTTAGTAGGAAAGGGTTAAAACTGTCATGGTCCTTGGACTGGAATGTCTGCTGTGTTTACGACGTTGTTTGTTAGTAGGAAAGGGTTAAAACTGTCATGGTCCTTGGACTGGAATGTCTGCTGTGTTTACGACGTTGTTTGTTAGTAGGAAAGGGTTAAAACTGTCATGGTCCTTGGACTGGAATGTCTGCTGTGTTTACGACGTTGTTTGTTAGTAGGAAAGGGTTAAAACTGTCATGGTCCTTGGACTGGAATGTCTGCTGTGTTTACGACGTTGTTTGTTAGTAGGAAAGGGTTAAAACTGTCATGGTCCTTGGACTGGAATGTCTGCTGTGTTTACGACGTTGTTTGTTAGTAGGAAAGGGTTAAAACTGTCATGGTCCTTGGACTGGAATGTCTGCTGTGTTTACGACGTTGTTTGTTAGTAGGAAAGGGTTAAAACTGTCATGGTCCTTGGACTGGAATGTCTGCTGTGTTTACGACGTTGTTTGTTAGTAGGAAAGGGTTAAAACTGTCATGGTCCTTGGACTGGAATGTCTGCTGTGTTTACGACGTTGTTTGTTAGTAGGAAAGGGTTAAAACTGTCATGGTCCTTGGACTGGAATGTCTGCTGTGTTTACGACGTTGTTTGTTAGTAGGAAAGGGTTAAAACTGTCATGGTCCTTGGACTGGAATGTCTGCTGTGTTTACGACGTTGTTTGTTAGTAGGAAAGGGTTAAAACTGTCATGGTCCTTGGACTGGAATGTCTGCTGTGTTTACGACGTTGTTTGTTAGTAGGAAAGGGTTAAAACTGTCATGGTCCTTGGACTGGAATGTCTGCTGTGTTTACGACGTTGTTTGTTAGTAGGAAAGGGTTAAAACTGTCATGGTCCTTGGACTGGAATGTCTGCTGTGTTTACGACGTTGTTTGTTAGTAGGAAAGGGTTAAAACTGTCATGGTCCTTGGACTGGAATGTCTGCTGTGTTTACTGACGTTGTTTGTTAGTAGGAAAGGGTTAAAACTGTCATGGTCCTTGGACTGGAATGTCTGCTGTGTTTACGACGTTGTTTGTTAGTAGGAAAGGGTTAAAACTGTCATGGTCCTTGGACTGGAATGTCTGCTGTGTTTACGACGTTGTTTGTTAGTAGGAAAGGGTTAAAACTGTCATGGTCCTTGGACTGGAATGTCTGCTGTGTTTACGACGTTGTTTGTTAGTAGGAAAGGGTTAAAACTGTCATGGTCCTTGGACTGGAATGTCTGCTGTGTTTACGACGTTGTTTGTTAGTAGGAAAGGGTTAAAACTGTCATGGTCCTTGGACTGGAATGTCTGCTGTGTTTACGACGTTGTTTGTTAGTAGGAAAGGGTTAAAACTGTCATGGTCCTTGGACTGGAATGTCTGCTGTGTTTACGACGTTGTTTGTTAGTAGGAAAGGGTTAAAACTGTCATGGTCCTTGGACTGGAATGTCTGCTGTGTTTACGACGTTGTTTGTTAGTAGGAAAGGGTTAAAACTGTCATGGTCCTTGGACTGGAATGTCTGCTGTGTTTACGACGTTGTTTGTTAGTAGGAAAGGGTTAAAACTGTCATGGTCCTTGGACTGGAATGTCTGCTGTGTTTACGACGTTGTTTGTTAGTAGGAAAGGGTTAAAACTGTCATGGTCCTTGGACTGGAATGTCTGCTGTGTTTACAACGTTGTTTGTTAGTAGGAAAGGGTTAAAACTGTCATGGTCCTTGGACTGGAATGTCTGCTGTGTTTACGACGTTGTTTGTTAGTAGGAAAGGGTTAAAACTGTCATGGTCCTTGGACTGGAATGTCTGCTGTATTTACGACGTTGTTTGTTAGTAGGAAAGGGTTAAAACTGTCATGGTCCTTGGACTGGAATGTCTGCTGTGTTTACGACGTTGTTTGTTAGTAGGAAAGGGTTAAAACTGTCATGGTCCTTGGACTGGAATGTCTGCTGTGTTTACGACGTTGTTTGTTAGTAGGAAAGGGTTAAAACTGTCATGGTCCTTGGACTGGAATGTCTGCTGTATTTACGACGTTGTTTGTTAGTAGGAAAGGGTTAAAACTGTCATGGTCCTTGGACTGGAATGTCTGCTGTGTTTACGACGTTGTTTGTTAGTAGGAAAGGGTTAAAACTGTCATGGTCCTTGGACTGGAATGTCTGCTGTGTTTACGACGTTGTTTGTTAGTAGGAAAGGGTTAAAACTGTCATGGTCCTTGGACTGGAATGTCTGCTGTGTTTACGTTTGTTACGTTGTTTGTTAGTAGGAAAGGGTTAAAACTGTCATGGTCCTTGGACTGGAATGTCTGCTGTGTTTACGACGTTGTTTGTTAGTAGGAAAGGGTTAAAACTGTCATGGTCCTTGGACTGGAATGTCTGCTGTGTTTACGACGTTGTTTGTTAGTAGGAAAGGGTTAAAACTGTCATGGTCCTTGGACTGGAATGTCTGCTGTGTTTACGACGTTGTTTGTTAGTAGGAAAGGGTTAAAACTGTCATGGTCCTTGGACTGGAATGTCTGCTGTGTTTACAACGTTGTTTGTTAGTAGGAAAGGGTTAAAACTGTCATGGTCCTTGGACTGGAATGTCTGCTGTGTTTACGACGTTGTTTGTTAGTAGGAAAGGGTTAAAACTGTCATGGTCCTTGGATTGGAATGTCTGCTGTGTTTACGACGTTGTTTGTTAGTAGGAAAGGGTTAAAACTGTCATGGTCCTTGGACTGGAATGTCTGCTGTGTTTACAACGTTGTTTGTTAGTAGGAAAGGGTTAAAACTGTCATGGTCCTTGGACTGGAATGTCTGCTGTGTTTACGACGTTGTTTGTTAGTAGGAAAGGGTTAAAACTGTCATGGTCCTTGGACTGGAATGTCTGCTGTGTTTACAACGTTGTTTGTTAGTAGGAAAGGGTTAAAACTGTCATGGTCCTTGGACTGGAATGTCTGCTGTGTTTACGACGTTGTTTGTTAGTAGGAAAGGGTTAAAACTG
Organism: Oncorhynchus keta; assembly: GCF_023373465.1. Lineage (NCBI taxonomy): Eukaryota > Metazoa > Chordata > Actinopteri > Salmoniformes > Salmonidae > Oncorhynchus > Oncorhynchus keta. The sequence goes on along the minus strand of NC_068442.1, from coordinate 12,631,265 downwards.
TCATGGTCCTTGGACTGGAATGTCTGCTGTATTTACGACGTTGTTTGTTAGTAGGAAAGGGTTAAAACTGTCATGGTCCTTGGACTGGAATGTCTGCTGTATTTACGACGTTGTTTGTTAGTAGGAAAGGGTTAAAACTGTCATGGTCCTTGGACTGGAATGTCTGCTGTGTTTACGACGTTGTTTGTTAGTAGGAAAGGGTTAAAACTGTCATGGTCCTTGGACTGGAATGTCTGCTGTATTTACGACGTTGTTTGTTAGTAGGAAAGGGTTAAAACTGTCATGGTCCTTGGACTGGAATGTCTGCTGTGTTTACGACGTTGTTTGTTAGTAGGAAAGGGTTAAAACTGTCATGGTCCTTGGACTGGAATGTCTGCTGTGTTTACGACGTTGTTTGTTAGTAGGAAAGGGTTAAAACTGTCATGGTCCTTGGACTGGAATGTCTGCTGTGTTTACGACGTTGTTTGTTAGTAGGAAAGGGTTAAAACTGTCATGGTCCTTGGACTGGAATGTCTGCTGTGTTTACGACGTTGTTTGTTAGTAGCATGTGTTATTTATCTCCTGGCTTTGGCAGTCCAGGCCTTGGTTCAGTCTGTATATCATACTAAATGATGTGACAGCTCACAGTCAAACTGTCTGTTGAGTCAGGGAATAGGGTGTATATGTACACACACACACACACACACACACACACACACACACACACACACACACACACACACACACACACACACACACACACACACACACACACACACACACACACACACACAGCAGAGACTGACACATTGCCCAACGAGGGGTGAGATGGGGTTGTTACCCTCTCCTGGCTCCACAGCGATTAGCATTATAACCCATTTGTCTTCTGACTGACCTTACCACGCGGTTGTTCTCCTCTGCTGGCTTTCATAGTCCAGATGATGGTGGGAGGATGATCGGGGGCTGCATGGATGGGGAAATATGCTCTCACAATCACTCCCAGACAGCTGTGATTGCTTCCCACTTCCCATCACTAATGCTGCAGCACTAAACATACAAAGAAGGGGGGTAACATGCTAATGGTTTTAAATTGGTTATAGGGGGGTAACATGCTAATGGTTTTAAATTGGTTATATATAGGTGAGGTTGTATACAGATGTTTCAAGTATGCTAAATGTTTTTATTTTATTTTCATATGCAATGTTATCACCCACAACAATTGACATCCACATCATTAGTGGATGTTCAAAACAGTAAGGACATTCTTAATTATTACTAATAACCCCCCACCCTCAGAACAGCCTTCATTTGTCGGGGCATGGACTACAAGATGTCAAAAGCGTTCCACAAGGATGCTGTCGAGTTGTCTGGATGTCCTTTGGGTGGTGGACCATTCTTGATACACAGGGGAAACTGTTGAAGGTGAAAAACCCAACAGCGTTGCAGTTCTAGACACAAACCGGTGCGGCCCTGGCACCTACTACCACACCCCGTTCAAAGGCTCTTCAAACTTTTGTCTTGTGCCATTCAGAGGCTGAATGTACATGTCTCAAGGCTTAGAAATCCTTCTTTAACTTGTCTCTTCCCCTTCATCTACACTGATTTTGAAGTGGATTTAACAAGTGACATCAATAAAGGATCATAGCGTTCATCTGTATTCACCTGGTCAGTCTATATCATGGAAAGAGCAGGTGTTCATAACGTTTTGTACATTCAGTGTATAAAGATTATACAACCACAGCATCCACTGCTTCGTGTGTTTGTCATGTTTATTGGGGAAAGTCAAGTGATGGTTGTATTGACTCCCATTTTGACTCCAGGTATTTTCCTGACTCTCTCTGCCCCACAGTGACTTTGACTCCCTGGATGAGCGGGACCAGCAGAAGAACAATCAGCTGGGCTTTGATGTGGCCGAGAGGGAGTTTGGCATCTCACCTTGCATGACGGGCAAGGAGATGTCCCAGGTGGCGGAGCCTGACAAGCTCTCCATGGTCATGTACCTCAGCCAGTTCTACGAGATGTTCAAGGACACAGTGCCCCCTGGGGCCGGAGGTGAGTACTGTATTTTTATTTTATTTTATTTTACCTTTATTTACCTAGGCAAGTCAGTTAAGAACAAATTCTTATTTTCAATAACGGCCTAGGAACAGTGGGTTAACTGCCTGTTCAGGGGCAGAACGACAGATTTGTACCTTGTCAGCTCGGGAATTTGAACTTGCAACCTTCCGGTTACTAGTCCAACGCTCTAACCACTAGGCTACCCTGCCGGTTTTGTAACTTCGTTTTTTAGGGTGCAGGTTGAATGAAATGTTATAGCCGACGTGAGTAAGACCTTTAAACAGTTTAACCTTCACAAGGCGGGATTTCCAGGACGCGTACTCGGAGCATGCTCTGACCAGCTAGCAAGTGTCTACACTGACACATTCAACCTCTCCCTGACCCAGTCTGTAATACTTCCATGTTTCAAACAGACCACCATAGTCCCTGTGCCAAAGAATGCCAAGGTAACCTGCCTAAATGACTATCGCCCCGTAGCACTCACATCTATCCATAAAATGCAAATTCTTTAAATACATTTTTGACTTTTATCCCGCTTTTTTTTCTCCCCAATTTTGTAGTATCCAATTGGTAGTTACAGTCTTGTCCCCTACGGACTCAGGAGAGGCAAAGGTCGAGAGCCGCGTGTCCTCCAAAACACAACCCAACCAAGCCGCACTGCTTCTTGATACAATGCCCGCTTAACCCGGAAGCCAGCCACACCAATGTGTTGGAGGTAACACCGTGCACCAGGCGACCGTGGCAGTGTGCATTGCGCCTGGCCCGCCACAGGAGTCGCTATTGCGCGATGGGACAAGGACATCCCTGCTGGCCAAACCCTCCCCTAACCCGGACGACGCTGTGCCAATTGTGCGCCGCCCCATGGGTCTCCCAGGCGCGGCTGGCTGCAACAGAGCCCGGACTCGAATCCAGAATCTCTAGTGGCACAGCTAGCACTGCGATGATGAAATTCTTTGAAAGTCTGGTCAAGACAGACATCAACACCATCATCCAAGACACCCTGGACCCACTCCAATTCACATACCCCCCAAAAGATCCACAGATGACGCAATCTCTCTAGCACTCCACACTGCTCTCTACTACTTAGACAAAAGGAACGCCTACGTGAGAATGCTATTCATTGACTACAGCTCAGCGTTCAACACCATAGCGCCCTCAAACCTCATCACTAAGCTAAGGACCCTGGGACTAAACACCTCCCTCTGCAACTGGATCCTGGACTTCCTAACAGTCCGCCCCCAGGTGGTAAGGATAGGCAACAACACATCTGCCATGCTGACCCACAACACGGGGTCCCCTCAGGGGTGCGTGCTTAGTCCCCTCCTGTACACCCTGTTCACCCACGACTGTGTGGCCGTGCAAGACCCCAACACCATCCTAAAGTTTGCTGATGACGCGACAGTGGTAGGCCTGATCACCAATGACAATGATGCAGTGTGGTGCCAGAGACCTGGCAGTGTGGTGCCAGGACAACAACCTCTCCCTCAACGTCAGTAAGACAAAGGAGCTGATCAGGAAACGGAGGGCAGAGCACAGCCCCATACCTCACGGCTAGCAGTACAAATTCTCTAACTCTGGAACCAACAGGACCCTGAACAGCTTCTACCCCAAGCCACACTGGACTCTACCCCCACACTCACATGCTTACACTGACACCCCAACATACACACACACACACACACACACATAGGTCCTGTGTGGCTCAGTTGGTAGAGCATGGCGCTTGCCATGCCAGAGTTGTGGGTTCGATTCTCACGGGGGACCAGTTTGAAAAAATATGAAAATATGTCTGCACTCACTACTGTAAGTCGCTCTGGATAAGAGCGCCTGCTAAATGACGTAAATGTAAACGTAACATGCATACATATTTTCTGCTACCTATATATAGCCATGTTATTTTATTTGATAACTATTTTTATATGTTGTTATAATGTTTTAACTCTGCATTGTTAATCTAAGCATTTTACTGTTAATCTACACCCGTTGTCTATGAAGTATGTGACAAAAAAGAAGACTTTGATTCGATGTTAATTCGGCACCAAACAGACTGTACCGGGGAGTGTCCTACCTGAACTTGTCCAATGAGAAATACTTGTTCAAATTAGTGTGCCCTATTGAATGCGACCCTGGTGTACGGCCTTACATTCTCTGTCTGTTACATTTTCAGGGGACCAGAACATGAGCCCTGAGGAGAAGGCTGCGTTGATCAACAGTACAAAGTCCCCCATCTCCTTCCTCAGCAAGCTGGGCCAGAGCATCGCTATCTCACGGAAGCGTAACCCCAAGGTCAGGACTCAAATCAATCAATCAAATAGATTTCATAAAGCCCTTTTTATATCAGCAGTAGGAAAAGCACAGTGGCCAGGACTCATAGCCCATTACATCACTGTCAGCAGTCTCATTCCCTTTAACACGGATTACTGTCTTTCTGTCACGTTTTAATGCTAATGTAGGAATCAGTAGGTGTCTGCCTGAAATAACCAGTGACATCATGTGATCGACAGGACAAAAAGGAGAAGGAGGTGGATGGTTTGGGGAAGAGGAGGAAGACCAGTCAGGCTGACCACTCTGAAGACGTGGGTAACACTTTCAAGGGTTCAAACTCAGACGCTGAACTCCACTTCGGAGCTTTGCAAACTGAGAGAAACTGTCACGTAAACTTTATTCTCCGACTGGTCTCTTCCTGTCCATGTGTTTGTAACAGGAAGAGGTTTTGAGGGGTAACTGTGACGACAGGCCATCTAACAGTACTGCTCTGACAGAAAGGAAGATGAAGGAAGAGTCAGCAGCTCTAGGGAACCACAACAAAGTCAAGTCCATGGCCACCCAGCTCCTGGCCAAGTTTGAGGAGAACGCCCCAGCCGAATCCAAGGGCCTCAAAAGACAGGTATGGAGAGACTCCTATGTGTCTGGTGGGTGTAAGGGGTAGTCTTGCTTGCCTGGGTGTAGGAAGAGACGACAGTGAACTGTTTTAAACATGAGAACTGTTGCTTGGGATCTAGCCTTCCTGGATGGTAGATCACATGGTGACGGCTCTGTTTGCACACAGTGTGTTTGTCAAATAGTAAATATGCAGATCTATTTCATCTCACGCCGTCTAACATGACTAATAGTCTCGTGATGCCGAGTGTGTAGGAGCACTGTACAACTGTATTATTGTGTTGAACACCAGGGCCTGTATGAAGAAGGCTTCTCAGGGTCGGAGTGCTGATCTAGGATCAGTTTTCCCTTTTTTAGGTCATGAATAATTCTGATATAAAGATGGATCAGCACTCCTACTGTGAGAGACGCTTTGTGAATACGGGGCCCAGAATGCTAATATTAACATGTCCCAGGCCTGGCAGGATATTGTTCCGTGGTAACAGAAGTGCTGATTGTGCTGATTGGCTTGCTCCTCCAGGACTGGGTCGTGAATGGGGTTTACAGAGCCAGTCTAAGACCTGATCCTGGGTCAGTCACCCTGAGAGGCCAGTACTGCTGGCCTGGAGCAGTGGGAAGGCTATGTGGGTTAGTGGAACACAAGCCACTATTGTTGACACAGAAAGACACAGGCAGCATTCCAGAGTGTTGCCATTCCACAATGCCTGCGCGGGCTGTGCGTTTTGCAATCGCTACAACTGCTAAGATCGCTGATACTGAGGACCACTTGGTTCATGTAAATTGAATAGATGAAACGTCAGAAGTGAATAGCATGGCCCAGGTCAAGTGGTGTGCCGAGTGAACAAGCTTTGTGCCGAACGTTTGAAAGGTCTCTCTTTTGGTCACATATTTGTACAATGTAAAATATGATTGATTCACCAGTCTTCAGTTGTCATCTTTCCTAATGGTATAATAACCAGCTACAAATGGCCCATCGAAGACGATGTACATGTTGTTTAATAGGAGCTAAGCCCTACTTACGATGAGTCCCACTGGTGGTAATATCACATTGTATTCTGCTGCTGCTGTGTTGAATTGTGTCTGTACCACCAGAATGGCTGAAAGATGAGCCTGTGTGTTGGGTGTTTCCAGCCAATGGCCTTCACTTTTTCACCCCATCTTTGACCCTTCTGCTCTTTGCATGAAATACTGATAATGTATTTGCCACAGTGTCCATATTACAGTTCTTAATTCTGTAGTCCATTATAAGCCTAAAATGGGTCCAGCTGGTACAATAATCATGCATGTCATGTTGTAGTCATATTACGTTACACACAGGCAACATGCTATTCTTATGACAAACTCCATTTCCTTTGAGTCTTTTTCTCCCAGTTACATTTTTTTCCAACCAGCATGTCTCCTCGTGATTCACTTCCCTCTCTCTATTTTTCCTCTCTTCCAACATCTCCTCTCCTCCCACCATGGATCATGACCGTGACTCATGGGGATATTGCTCACCGTGTCCTGGTCTGTTATTGACCATTTTGGCTGTCACTCATCTTCCACTCATCTTCCACTGGTCAAAGGGGGATTCTCTGCCCAGTTTGGGTGTCGTCCTGGCGCTGCCCCCTCCCCCTGCCTCCCTGGGCCCCTCCAGGCAGCCTGTCCGCCTAGTACCGGTCCCTGCATGGAGACAGGTAAAGAGTGGACGCCTCACCTCCCTCCCCTAGACCCTAGTCTAACCCCTAAGCAACCTTGCCTCTGCTGTGTTTGACAGTTGTATAGCTTTGTGTCCAGATAGTAAGCTACAAACTGTTATTGATCATAGACATAGCACGTCTTGTTTTCTGTAGACTTTGGAGTGGTGAAACCAGTAGTTTCGATTTTGTTAATGACAACAACAAGAAAAGGTCAGAGTACGTGTTCTAAAACTTCTGGATCTGATAGTTTTGTGTGTATTGCCAGAATAAGCAGCTGTGCGTGGGTGCCGTCCGTTGACTTTTCGACCCAGACGGTGTGTGACGTGACGTCGTGTTTTCTCTTGTCCCGTGTGGATTGTCCCTCTCCATCTTCTTCTCCATCTCCCCTGTCCCAATCTCTTTCTCTCCCCTGTTTTCTCTTGTCTCGTGTGGATTATCCCTCTCCCTCTCCCCTCTCGGACCCCCTCCGTATTGTCTCAGAAACGCACCCAGCAGCAGGAGCAGCTCAGCTTCCGCTATAAGGAGACGGTCAAGTGTCAGACCCTACCTATCAGAGCGGAGCAGGTACTGCTGACCTGGCTGACGCTGTAGTAGTCCCTGCCTAGTAGGCCATCTCCCCTCTCCAGCTTACCAGCTAACCATGCTATCAGTGCTAGCTACTAGCTAGCCTAGCATCTCATGCCTTCATAGACAGACATGCTTTCACTTTAGATGAGCTCAGTTAGCTTAATTGTGCTAATAATCAAAGATGTAGCTTAGTTAGCTAATCATTGAAGCTTCTTTGTCGTTTCTGTGTAGTTCTTTTTAAATGATAGATGCAGAGTCTAATAGTTTGAGACACATGGCTAGTTCAGAGCTGTGCTTGATTGACCCCTGAAAACTAATCCTTAGTTAATTTGCTGGATATAGTCTGCAATTAAAAAAATATATATATATATATATTTTTTTTTTGTGTGGAAATATTAGTTAACACACCATTAAGCCATTAAAGGTAGACTCAGCGACTATGATGTTGATGCAGAAAGTAAACAGCATAGTGGAACAGTTTCCACAACAACTAAGAGTGTTGAAGCGCGAGGCTCAACTTCTCTGGTGTTTTGGTGCCCTGCCTACCACACTGTGAACCAGACCCCCAGTGTCCGGTCAGGAGCGTCACAAGCCCTTCTGGTCGGCTACTGCGTAGAGACCTAGCGGTGCCAAAAGCCCTGGTCTGCCCTAGAAAGCCTATGAAAATTGTGATCGGCAGAACGGCCAAACAAGTCATTTTTTGACTGCTGTTTTGGGCTCTAAAATTTGTTTTATTGTGATCAAGTTCGATCCACACAGTGAATTATTTAAAAGCTTGCTATAAATTGAGATATTTAATTAAATACTGCTCCATTCTGACTACTACATTTGCCGTCACACAGGACCACGTACAGACACAGACCAATCACAGGCCGGCAGGCTACGAGGAGGTTCATTCACACTCTTTGCACGTGTCTCTGAGGCAGGATGAAAACGACATTGACCATGATCCTTTGCTAGTTAGGGCCACTTTCATCATGATCCTTTGCTAGTTAGGGCCACTTTCATCATGATCCTTTGCTAGTTAGGGCCACTTTCATCATGATCCTTTGCTAGTTAGGGCCACTTTCATCATGATCCTTAGCTAGTTAGGGCCACTTTCATCATGATCCTTAGCTAGTTAGGGCCACTTTCATCATGATCCTTAGCTAGTTAGGGCCACTTTCATCATGATCCTTAGCTAGTTAGGGCCACTTTCATCATGATCCTTAGCGTTCTTTGTTGTTGTTGTGCCATTCAGCCCCATTCAGCAATATGGCGCTTCCACTTCAAATACTTCATACGCCATCGGTAGTTTTCCATAGGAATACGTGTATGATATCTTGCATCTCGTTCATCTCAATATCTGCGGTGCTGCTCGTGGCAAAGTCATTTAGCTAAGTTTACCTTTAACATCTAGACTGAGTGGACAGTGAGAACCTTCCAATACCACATTTCCATCTCACACACTCATTTTCAGTGATTAGTACTCCTGTTTAGTAGCTCTTTAGACTCGCATAAGTATACTCTCACTCTCCACAGTATTTCATGCTTTCCCTCCTCATGCGGTTTAAAAATATATATATTATTATAATATATTTTTTCCCTCAGCCCTCTTTTCCCCATTCATCCACAAGGTTTTTGTGGCTGTTGAAGGGGAATAAAATGCTTGCTCTCATGCTTGCTAACTGTATTCTAACTAGAGTTGGGAAATGTGGTTTATTCGCCATCATTTTCCACATACATCCAGTGGGTGGTCTTGGTGCGCTGTGTGTGTCCTGGTGTGTTGGCGTGAGTGTTTAGTGTAGTAGAATGCCCCTGGTAGTAATGTGAATGAGTGTGTGGGTGAGGGTAGCCCTGTAGCAGATGATTGTTTTAGCCTAGTGGATGTGACTCACGAGTTAAATTGATATTAAAATGTAAATGTGTGTGTTGACTTCAAAAGTGAATTCAGATGAGGTAATATGATACCTTGAATGGTATCGATTTGAATGTGCGTGTTAAATGGTGGACGTCGGTGACACCAGCAAGTGACGGCCTGTCCTCCTCTCCTCACTCAAGCCAAGAAGCGGTACAGAGTGGTGTTCGGGCTCACGGAGCTGCCCTAAGAAAACCATTCTGCTTTCCTCCACCTCCTCGCTCTCTCTTCACTCACAGGTGACCAGTCTGTGCCCTACCAGACCAGACATACTCCCCTGTCCTCTTCCTTGTCAATCCAATACCTTTTCTCTCAGGTCTTACCTTTGTATAAGTTCTCCAAATGTGCTGCCGAAGTAGAAAGCTTGACTCTTCCTCCCCTTCCTCTTAGACAACTTCCAATCTAACTAAAATAAACTATCTAGTCTTAGTTTACATTCTTCTCGTCAGTGGGTTGCTTTTTGTTAAGAGGGTTTGCTTATGTTGTGGCTGACCAGTGTGTAGATTGGGGCCTTGTTGCCATACTTTCTGTAGTGGAAGATCTGACACTGTATATAGCATGCTGTGGTTTGCTTATGAAGGCCTAGATCGGAGAAATATGGTCCTAGCTCTCAGTGTGTGTCTGTGTGTGTGTGTGTGTCTGTGTGTGTGTCCTTAAGCACTGTGATAGAGACGGTTTGGAGGAGGAAGGGACCACACAGGACCAGACACCTCAGGCTCACCGGGTAACAACCATGGTTGCATTGGCCTGCTGTAATCAATACTAACCCTTGGGGAACGAACAACCCAGACAGAGTGTGTGTGACTGGATGTCTCTACGGATTGTGTGGGGGAGAACGGAAGGAATTGTTGTGGGCAGACTATAATGGTTGGCACGAACAACAATCAAAGGGTTAAGCAGGTGATGACTTGTGCCATTTCAGGGCTAGTTTCATTTGGGCACGGTTGTTGTTTGTTTTCTTGTACCATAGCAGTGCTTCCATGCTAACTCATATACAGTATGAATACATAATATGTCTGCCCTTTGTCGTTAGTGGTCTCATATTTAATAGCCTTTCATAGGGTTCTAGGCCAACCATACCAGCTAACTGTATCAACCCAGTGTCATCGAGTTTTGGGGAAAACACACTGTAAACACACACAAGGCTTACCTTGGTTTGCTCTGCAGAAATGGGAATCCGTGCAGCTTGAGGAACCAGAGCCTATTCACATCCCTAGCATCCAGGAGAGGTCTGCGTGGCTAGTCGCTAAGTTTAAGGGTAAACCCGAGAAACTAAAGGTGAATACCAAACCGTGCTGTCTAGAATCAGTGAATCCGTTATCTGTAAGTGATAGGCCTACTAGATGTATTGCATTTGTGAATAGTTTGTGTCTTTAGTGGCAGTGTTGGTTTACTCCAGTACACTTCATAATTCTTCATAATTCTGATCATTCTCATTCCTGTTGCCTTCTCTAAACAGTCCCATTTCTCTGTCCTCTCCCTTTCCCCTGGAGCTCAAGAAAAAGCCCTCGCGTTTCTTTATAGAACAGTGGCACCTGTCAGCCAGAACCCTCAGCCAGAACACACAAAGCCTCCTCTCCCCCCCTGAAGCTCTTGGACAGGTATCCTCTCCTGCCTGGGGACTAAAGACCTGCAGTGTGGAGCTGGCACTAACACACCTCTGCTTCCTGGAAACACGACCACCTTTACACTGATTTCCATAGATTGGCTCGATTAGAATTATACAGCACTGATCTCTAAGATAGATCTACTGCCATGAAGGACCGCTGCATTGTAATATTTCTCTGACTGCTAACCTCATAAGTTGACCGAGGCTGAATTTGCCCCTGTGTTTCTACTGCATGGCAAATGGAGATCAATGAAAAATGGTTGATAAGGGATGTGAAGGTGCAGCATTCGTGACATCCTTGTTAGTATGCATAGGTCAGGCAAACCTGTCACGTAAAAATCACTTCAACCAGTAACGCAAACCTCAACGATCTTTCCTGGTTAAATAAAGGCGAAATAACGTCAGGGTCTTGTGTGGAGCACGGGGATGTTTTGTAGAACAACACTAAAAATACCATTCCATGTCTAAACTCTGCCTTTCCATTCCTATTCTATTCTTTTGTAAACGAATAATGACTTATTCTGCAGGAGATAGAACCGCTGCGCTCTGATGACCAACTGTCACGACGTGCCTTTAGTGTACAGGAGAGGGCTGAGCAGCTAGCCTCACAGTTTCAAGGCAAGCTGGCAAATCCACAGGTGATATACTGTACGCCACCACCGCTCGATAGCCCCGAGTCCAAATTCCAAGTCAAGGACTTTACGACTACCAAGGAACCGGCCTCGTCTCTGACCTCTTTAGTCACTTTACAATTTATCATGAATGTCAGATGGAGCGATAAACTGATCAATAAAAAACACTTAGGTTTCGATTAGTCATACTATTTGCTCAGTATCAGTCATTACTGTTCTGTAGAATTAGAATATGAGGGATTTTCATATCAGCTTCTTTTACATCTTTCCTCATTTGTCTTTTCTTTAACCAAGTCATCCTGCCAAAACTGCCATTTCTCTTCCCTCTTTTTCCCCCTGGAATCCACAAAAAAAAACCTTGCATTTCTGTATACAAAAGGGGCACCTGTCCCACAGCCAGAACCCAGAGAGCCCCCTCTCCTCCCCTGAAACTCTGAGACCGGTAGCCCCTCCCTTCTGGGAAGATTGACAGTTGAAATCACCCTAACACTCACTGGCTCTTGAAGACGGGCCAAATAACTCACTGCCTGGCCTGTGATATGTAATTGAACGGATCTCCAATGTGTGTCCTAACAAGCAAGTTCACACTGCATACAGGAATGGTTCATATGATGTATGGATGTAAAAACGCATCCTGACGTTTTAGTCAAAGCTACTACTCAGATTGCTGTGGTGAAAAGTGTGATGACACTGAAATGTGGAAGAGAGTGTACTGTAGTCATAGCCATACGATTGATTTATGTTCCAATAGATTGCTGTAAGTAGTCCCTTAGGTGTGGCCTGCATTGCATTTCAGTTTTGTGGTCTCTGTGCTTAGGGGAGTCCTTGCCTGATGTTTTGGCCTCAATACAGTTGAATTTGATCCTCATGTTCATAAGCCCTGTTCTGTTCCAACTGGGCTGGTGTAATCACGCCCCAGAGATGTGCCACTATAATACACCATGGTATATTTACGGTAAATCAGCCAGACTTTAAAATATTTCAATCTCTTTTCTATGGCTTACGCTGTGCTAACTGACCTCAATTCTGTCTCTCTGCAGGATAAATGTTATTTTGGGATCTTTGTTGATCTAATCCGGGCCGTTTTTAGGGTTACAGCTGAAGCGCGTTTGAGATATTACAGTGAATCTCTGCTCTTTTGAATGTGCACAGTTGATCCTAACTTCCTGTGTCCACGGTGACCAACTATCTTTCTTGTTTTATTAGCCAAAGGGGAGCGCAGGAAACATTAACACCATAAATCTGACCTCTGTGTGTTTGTGTGTGCGTGCCTGTGTATATGGGTATAAGCGCATATAGCCACAGTCAAAGTCCAGGATCATACTCAGCCTCACAGAGCCAGTCAACAGCTTTCGCTCCTCATTAAAGTAATGGTGTGTACACATCACATGTGTTTTATTGGTTCAAATCAAATAGGCTTTCTGTCGGACACTGCATGTGGCGCGGTGTGGGTAATGGCTTTCTTTGTGCCAATGAGGGTTCAAGAGTTGTATGCAGTTGGTTTGCACGTATTTCTCTTCTGTTGAAAACACTCATTCGAAGCAGTTCATTGGGTGGGGCTGGTGGGCCGATCAACTGAACATGGCCTAGTTTCCCTCTCACGATCAGTTGAATATTTTTGCCCTTTAGTGCCTTACATAGTGTACTACCTCACCTCCCATCATAGTTTACTCCTCTTCCTCATACAACTCCTTCTACTCTGCCATTTGGTTTTGCTCACATTCCTTTGCATGTCTTTTCTCTCATCCGTAAAGGGATACTTCGGGATGTTCGCAATGAGGCCCTTTTATCTACTTCCCCAGAGTCAGATGAACTCGTGGATACCATTTGTATGTCTTGGCATGCAGTTTGAAGGAAGTTGTGAACTAGTGCTAGTGCAATTGCTAACTAGCCTTAGCATAATGACTGGAAGTCTACAATTGGCTCATTAATCCCCCTCCTCTCCCCTGTAACTATTCCCCAGGTCGTTGCTGCAAATGAGAACGTGTTCTCAGTCAACTTACCTGGTAAAATAACGGATAAATAAAAATAAAAAATAAAATAAAAAGTATCGTCTACATTGCTAGGAGATACCATAGACTTCCAGTCATTGCACTAATCCCGAAGTATCCCTTTGTCTTGGCATGTCTTTCTTTTTCCTCTCTCTTTGTCTTTCTCATCCTACTGTCCTTTCTTTCTCTCTCTCTCTGCCTTCGATAGAGCTATTTAAAGATGTACACAGGGGAAGTGAGCTTATTGGCTGAGCAGATAGCCAATCAGCTTCAGCCTCAAGAAGAACCTAAGCCATTACTTGACAAGAAGGAGTTGGTAAGAGTCAATGGCATCGTAGGACACTAGGCATGTTGTAGACCCAAGAGTGAAGTGACTCCAGCTAGGGAACGTAAATGTGGTGTTTGGTGATGATGAGTGTAACGAGGACTTCCTTCTAGTTCTAGAGACAGATTGTGTGTGTGTGTGTGTGTGTGTGTGTGTGTGTGTGTGTGTGTGTGTGTGTGTGTGTGTGTGTGTGTCTCTTAGGAACTCTGTGACCAGTGTTCTGTGTGTGTGAAACATTTGAACCCACTTAAGCGTTGTGGCCTTTTGTGGTGGCTATAATCTCAGGTGTTTCTGAAAATCTGGTGTTAAAAATAAATAAATAAAATGTTAGTGGCTAATTCACAGCCATAATCTACTAGGTTGTGAATGGTTTGATATCAATGGAACATTTGATCCCATATCCCCTAACTCTCTACCAGTTAGATTTTTCCCACTTAGTTGTGAAGCCGGGGGCTTCAGGAAAATGGCCTCCCACTCTCCTCATCTCTCTTTACCTCTCCCCAGCCCCTAATACTGTCTCCTCTCGTCCTCTCACCCGTACAGAGTTCCCTGAGGAAGGAGTTCCCCCAGAACATCGGGGGCAGTGACGTGTGCTTCTTCTGCCGGAAGCGTGTGTACGTGATGGAACGGCTGAGTGCCGAGGGCAAGTTCTTCCACCGCAGCTGCTTCAAGTGTGACTACTGCGGCACCACACTACGACTTTCGTCCTACGCCTTCGATGTGGAGGACGGTACGTGGAGGAAGACCCTACTTTAAAGCCACCTGTTGTGGTTCCAATGTGTAGTGTGCTTTTCGCTCAGTACAGATATGTTTGTGCTGTCTTCCCATTGAATGACTGTAGGAGTTGGTAACGTCATACAAACAGTTCTGGGATCAGACTAATACAAATGTACACTGAGTGTACAAAACATTAAGGAAACATGCTCTTTCCATGGCAGACCAGGTGAATCCAGGTGAAAGCTATGATCCCTTATTGATGTCACTTGTTAAATCCACATCAATCAGTGTAGATGAAGGGGAGGAGACAAGTTAAAGAAGGTTTTTTAAGCCTCGAGACAATTTGAGACATGGATTGTGTGTGTGTGCCATTCAGGGGCTGAATGGGCAAGACAAAAGATTGAACTGCCTTTGAACGGGGTATTTTAGTAGGTGCCAGGTGCACCGGTTTGAGTGTGTCAAGAACTGCAACACTGCTGGGTTGTTCACGCTCAACAGTTTCCTATGTGTATCAAGAATGGTCCACCACCCAAAGGACATTCAGCCAACTTGACACAACTGTGGGAAGCATTGGAGTCAACATGGGCCAGCATCCCTGTGGAACGCTTTCGTCACCTTTGTAGATTCCATGCTCCGGTGAATTGAGGCTGTTCTGAGGGCAAAGGGGGGTACAATTCAATATTAGGAAGGTTTTGCTAATGTGTGTACATGAGTGTACATGCGAATAGATACAGCTTGCATACACTGTTGATATGTTCACAGAAACATCCTGCTGAATGACACAATCACTTTGTTTTGACTAAATTCAAACAGGGCACAGACATTTCTGACACACAATACGGTCAATTTAGACTCAAAGGCACCTGTTACATGATGAAGGTACTGTAAAAAGTGTTGACTCATAGGCACACACACACACACACACACACACACACACACACACACACACACACACACACACACACACACACACACACACACGCGCGCTATGCCAAGCTTTGTCCTTGTGGTTAAAGTAAGAGTCATCATATTGTCCTCATAGTGTCTGCTGCATGATTTATTCATTTTCTCTCTCTGAGTGTCACAAGGCCCCTCTTGTGCTCATGGAACAAGTAGCAAATTGTTCGCAATGACAAGAGTGGCTGTTTCTCCCAGTTTTAGTTTGTGATCCCAGTCATCCCACTGGTAGAGCAGACTCCAGAATGCCCAGTAGGAACTGAGGGAGGGAGGACAAAATGTTGTCTTTCTATGTACAGCATTCTCTCTCTCTCTCTCTCACACACACACACACACACACACACACACACACACACACACACACACACAGGCTTTCACGGTACTGAAGAGTATGCAACAGTCAGATGAGGTTAATGCAGTCTGCAGTATGTTTGTTTTGCACTGGTTTAGTACTTTTCTGTCTCCTCTCCTACAGGAAAGTTTTACTGCAAGCCCCATTACTGTTACCGCTCGTCTGGTCAGGCTCAGAGGAAGAGGCCGGCACCGACCCCTGCTCTGCTCAATGCTAAGGTACTACTGACTCATCATCCCCCCCCCCACACACACACATCCTCACACACACTCATTCTCACTCTCTTACACCCTTTCTCTCTCTCAATTCAATTGAAGGGGCTTTATTGACATGGGAAACATATGTTAACATTGCCAAAGCAAGTGAAGTAGATAATATACAAAAGTGAAATAAACAATAAAAATGAACAGTAAACATTACACTCATAGAAGTTCCAAAATAATAAAGACATTACAAATGTCATATTTTGTATATTTAATCTTGTAACGATATGCAAATGGTTAAAGTACAAAAGGGGAAAATAAATAAACATAAATATGAGTTGTGGTTTTTGTTCTTCACTCGTTGGCCTTTTCTTGTGGCAACAGGTCACAAATATTGCTGCTGTGATGCACACTGTGGTATTTTACCCTATAGATAAGGGAGTTTATCAAAATCGTGTTTGTTCTCAAATTCTTTGTGGATCTGTGTAATCTGAGGGAAATATGTGTCTCTAAAATGGTCACACATTTGGCAGGAGGTTAGGAAGTGCAGCTCAGTTTCCACCTAATTTTGTGGGCAGTGAGCTCATAGCCTGTCTTCTCTTGAGAGCCAGGCAGCCTTTCTCAATAGCAAGGCTATGCTCACTGAGTCTGTACATAGTCAAAGCTTTCCTTAAGTTTGGGTCAGTCACAGTGGTCAGGTAGTCTGCCACTGTGTACTCTCTGTTTAGGGCCAAATAGCATTCTAGTTTGTCCTGTTTTTTTTGTTAATTCTTTCCAATGTGTCAAGTAATTATCTTTTTGTTTTATCATGATTTAGTTGAGTCTAATTGTGTTGCTGTCCTGGGGCTCTGTGGGGTGTGTTTGTGAACAGAGCCCCAGGACCAGCTTGCTTAGGGAACTCTTCTCCGGGTTCATTTCTGTAGGTGATGGCTTTGTTATGGAAGGTTTCTGGAATCCCTTCCTTTTCGGTGGTTGTAAAATTTAACAGCTCTTTTCTGGATTTTGATAGTTATCGGGTATCGGCCTAATTCTGCACAGCGTGCATTATTTGGTGTTTTACGTTGTATACGGAATTAGAATGCCCTTCTTGCCTTGTCTCTCAGATTGTTCACAGCTTTGTGGAAGTTACGTGTGGCGCTGATGTTTAGGCCAAGGTATTTATCTTTTTTTGTGTGTTCTAGGGCAACTAGTGTCAAGATGGAATTTGTATTTGTGGTCCTGGCGACTGGACCTTTTTTGGAACACCGTTATTTTGGTCTTACTGAGATTTACTGTCAGGGCCCAGGTCTGGCAGAATCTGTGCAGAAGATCTAGGTGCTGCTGTAGGATGATGTTAGAGTTTTATTATAGCCAATTGGAATTTGTTGTCTGTATATTTTATCATTTCATTGAGGATACCATCAACACCACAGGCCTTTTTGGGTTGGAGGGTTTTTATTTTGTCCTGTAGTTCATTCAAGGTAATGGGAGAATCCAGTGGGTTCTGGTAGTCTTTAATAGTTGTTTCTAAGATTTGTATTTGTTCATGATTTTGCGGTTTGTTCTTTGTTATAGAGCCAAAATACCCATTGTTTCTTGGATAGATTTCCTCCTGTTGTTCTTTGTTATAGAGCCAAAGATTGAGAAGTTTTACCCATACGTCTCCGTTTTGGATTAATGTTGTTCTTTGTTATAGAGCCAAAATTAGATGGTTTACCCATACGTCTCCGTCTTGGAGAAGTTGTTCTTTGTTTACCCATACGTCTCCGTTTTGGATAGATAATTCCTCCTGTTGTTCTTTGTTATAGAGCCAAAAGATTGGAGAAGTGGTTTACCCATACGTCTCCGTTTTGGATAGATAATTCCTCCTGTTGTTCTTTGTTATAGAGCCAAAAGATTGGAGAAGTGGTTTACCCATACGTCTCCGTTTTGGATAGATAATTCCTCCTGTTGTTCTTTGTTATAGAGCCAAAAGATTGGAGAAGTGGTTTACCCATACGTCTCCGTTTTGGATAGATAATTCCTCCTGTTGTTCTTTGTTTAGTGTTATCCAATTTTCCCAGAAGTGGTTAGTCTATGGATTCTTCAATTACATTGAGCTGATTTCTGGCGTGCTGTTCCTTCTTTTTCTGTAGTGTATTTCTGTGATGTTTTAGTGATTCACCATAGTGAATGTGTAGACTCCGGTGTTCTGGGTCTCTATGTTTTTGGTTGGACAGGTTTCTCAAATTCTTTCTTAGATTTTTGCGTTCTTCATCAAACTATTTGTCGTTGTTGTTCATTTTCTTAGGTTTTCTGTTAGAAATGTTTAAATTTGATAGGGAAGCTGAGAGGTCAAATATACTGTTTAGATTTTCTACTGCCAGCATTACACCTTCACTATTACAGTGAAACATTTTGTCCAGGAAATTGTCTAGAAGGGATTGAGTTTGTTGTTGCCCAATTGTTTTTTGGTACACACTACTCTCCTTCAAACTATAGCATTTAAAAATATATATTATTCATCTCCTTTGGCTCATGATTGAGTATTGCTCTGTTCAAGTAGAGTGTATTTGCTGTGATCTGATAGGGGTGTCACTGGGCTGACTGTGAACGCTCTGAGAGACTCTGGGTTGAGGTCAGTGATAAAGTAGTCTACAGTACTGATGCCAAGAGATGAGCTATATGTGTACCTACCGTAGGAGTCCCCTCGAAGCCTACGATTCCTGCTCTTTAGGCCAAAGGCAGATGACCTCAGACCTTGTATATTCCAGGATGAGATGGTAGAAGCTTTGTGGTCCATATGTACATACCCAGTGTGCGACAGAGCTGCAGGAGTTGTGACCCCTTTTTGTTGGTTATGTTGTCATGGTTGTGCCTAGGGGGGCATATGGGGGAGAGAATGCTGTCCCCTCCAGGTAGGTGCTTGTCCCCCTGTTTGCTGATGGTGTCAGGTTCTTGTCCAGTTCTGGCATTTAGGTCGCCACAAACTAGTACAGGACCCTGGGTCTGGAAATTGTTGATCTCCCCCTCTAAGATGGAGAAGCTGCCATCGTTAATGGGGGTTCTATTAGCTCAGTTGGTAGAGCATGGCGCTTGTAACGCCAGGGTAGTGGGTTCGATTCCCGGGACCACCCATACGTAGAATGTATGCACACATGACTGTAAGTCGCTTTGGATAAAAGCGTCTGCTAAATGGCATATATTATTATATTATTATTATTATTATTGGGGGGGATATAGGTAGGACACATGAGGATATTTTTCTCTGTTGAGAGAATTTCCTTATTAATGTCTAGCCAGATGTAAAATGTTCCTGTTTTGATTAATTGAATAGAGTGGGTTAGGTCTGCTCTATACCAAATTAGCATACCCCCGGAGTCTCTTCCCTGTTTCACACCTGGTAGTTTGGTGGATGGGACTACCAGCTCTCCGTCTCCTTTACACCATGTTTCTTGTAGGATGACAATGTCTGTATTTCCAATTTCTTTGATGAAGTCTGGGTTCCTGCTCTTTAGGCCATAGGCAGATGACCTCAGACCTTGTATATTCCAGGATGAGAGAGTAAAAGCTTTGTGTTCCGTAGTGTCTAGTGTTGTTTTTGTATGGTTTAGGCCCGGACCATCACAGTAGGTGTGAGCAGAGCATGTTGAGCATCTGATACATATCTCTTAGGTAGCAGGATGGGGCTTGGGCGGGTGTAATAGTGGGGGTTGGACCTGTTGCTCTGCTCACAGCCTGGGCATATGTCCTGCTATCATGTTGAGGTCTTTGCCGCAGGGGTGGGGGGTATGGGGTGGACAGAAGGGGCATAGGTATGATATGGGGGGGCCTATGTAGAGTGTGGCCAGGGTTTGTTTGGGGTGGTCTTAGCTGGTTGGGGTGTGGTTGGTGATGCTGTGGCCTGGGTGTAGGTCCTCTTGGCGTGGGTTCTCTCAGTGCAGGTCCTTCAGGAGGGGGTCTTGCAGGTCTGGGAGGGTGTCTCGCTGGTCTCGGCGGGGTGTCCGTTGCTCTGTTGCTCCTGTGTGAAGTGCTGGGGCTACAGTTTAGGGTGACGTCCGTCATGGTCCTGGCAAAAGTTGGGATGGCTGCCGTATTGTGTGGACTAGCTCTCTGAGCTCTACCATGTCTCTCTCCAGCTCTGTGAATTTATTCCTCTCAATCTCTCACTCTCACACTGGATCTGTTTCGTAGGATAATCAGGAGGTGTAGGATGTGTATTGACCCCCTCCTCCCCTGCACTTCTGTCTTGTCTCCAGGACAACCAGGCTTCCTTGCCCGCGGCGGTCACTGTGGACTCCCCCGGGAGGGGGGCGATGGCATCCCCTTCCCCCACCGAGCGCCGGTCCTCAGGTACCCCCACTATCCCGCTTTCCTCACCTCTAGCTGTGGTGCCACTGCCCTGCTTGGCCTCGCTGGCCCGGGGGAGTGGGGAGTGGCCCCTGCGCACCCTCCGCCGGATCCTCTCCTGGACCTGCCACCAGGTGGCACTAAACCCCTTCGACTCGCCATTCCTTTGTACCTACTGTGTCTACCTCCTCTGCTGTTTCACCCTCAACGCCCTGCTCAATCTCCTAGCATGACCTGTAGCATGGTGTACTACAGTACCCACAATGCTTTGTATAACATCCCGTCTCCCTATGACCTCTGACTTCACTTCACCAACTAATTACTCTGAGTGAAACTGTATAGATCTAAGCTAGCATCCTCTATCCGTCTTTCGTATAGCTTGTTGACTTGCTGTCCTGTTGATGTAAATCTTGTGATTCTGTGTGTGTAGTGTTATTTATTTCTTGAAGATGCAGCATTCCCTCCCATTCGCATCCAATTTGGGATTGATTTTGGCTAGTAAAGTAGCCCGGCCGTCAGCTAGATTTGAAACAAATGGTGCATCTTCTTCTTCTTAATTTCTCGGCCTGGAAATTAAAATAACAGTCAGGCAAAATGATGAGCCTTCGCTGTTTTCTTCTGTGGTTTTTAAGACCATTATACTCAAGTGACCTTTTCTCACTGACTTATAGTAATTTAACAGTAACCTGTTGAATTGTAACCTGTAGTTATGTACATTAAATGTCGTATTTATCTACATTTATTTATGATATTTAACATGTTATATTACTCAAGAAGTAAGTTGTGTGCTCTTTTGCCTGCCTGTGCTTTAATCGATAGCCAAACTTGTGATTGTAACCTGTAGTGGCCTGTGACTTTCTCAGCTTTACCTTCTCCTTTTTGACCCGCTGACTAGAGCGTGCCTGTATCAGTGCTTGTGATTGGTTCTCTGTAAGCTTTACCTTTTCACCCTCCTATCAGAGCAGCCCGAAGCCAGAAGCTAGTGCTTGAAACAGTGCTTGTGATTGGCCCCTTGTGAGATCCACCCTCCCTCTCCTCTCTGACCATACCGTCAGTGGCTGTCTTGTCTGTCCTCCTGCATTACCACCTTCTCTCTTTGCATACGAACAACTCTACTGCCTTTCCTAAAATGTTACATTTCTCTTGCATGTACTATGGGGTCATAGATGTAATAGCTGAAACGTGTAGCTTGATATATCTAATGTCAGGCGAATGATCTGAATTGGGAAGTTTGTATCTTAGACTATTTTAATAGGTCATCTGTAGGCCTACTATGCCAGTATTATAATTGAGGTAAATATAAGGCTTTCACCCCCCCCAGCACATTTATACTTGGAACTAAGATATATTATATAAGATATAGGCAGGCCACAGACATGACATATATTACCTGATATTGGCAATGACCTTGATCATCTCGTAACACATGCTGACCTTTGGGAATCCCTATCATTTCTGTTATAGTCTTTAGAGGTTAGTGGAATAAGACGAATTGGCTCGAGAATCTATTGTCTCATGATGCAGACCGTGTAATTGCCCTCTAAATGCTCCCCTGTGATACTAGAGTTCTGCATTCTTCAGTTTCACTCATCTGACATGAACTGTCACCACTAGCACCAGCTCATGACAACAAATCAAATATCACACTCACTACCACACCATGCTTTGGTGAGTGTTGCGTAAGGTCATTGCTTACAACACATTGTCTGTTGGTAAGTTTCTCACTCCCTTAACTTATAAGCTACATTTAGAATTTTAAAGAAAACATTTCTAAGGGTTGCTGTGCCCTGTAGATGCGGTAAAAAGGTAAATGGAACATGACCCAAACCATTTTTACGCGTTGGAAATGCGTAAAAAATCCCTCATTGCTCACCACCAGAATTAGCTGTCATTTAGGCTGTTGTTTATACTGTATGTGTATTTCACAATATTCTGAGGTAAACTGGTGTCAATAGCGTTCCACAGGGATGCTGGCCCATGTTGACTCCAATGCTTCCCACAGTGGTGTCAAGTTGGCTGGATGTCCTTTGGGTGATGGACCATTCTTGTGTCACGAACCGGCTCAAAGTTTGGAAAAAAAGGGAGACAACGTGGAGATAAGGAATAACAAAATATATTTATTAACTTAAGTAACCTAAATACAATTAACAATGGTATGTGTAGTCAGTAGTGTAAGTGAGTGGTTACGTGCATAAATGTGATAATGAGGGGTGTTGAAAGGTGCCAACGCAAACAAACAAAAACAGCCACAAAAATGCCACGACCAAAATCTATCAATGTCTGCATGGAGAGTCTCCTCAATGAATGGGGGAAGAGGTGCGTTTATCCTGGGACACACCCAAGCCCAGGTGTGTCCCATTTGTCCGCCCACCGACATCCTATTAAGGAAAACAAGAGCAAAGGGAAAGAATTTGGCAGACAGAGTGGGAGGGTCGTCACACTTGGTACACACGGGAAACTGTTGAGTGTGGGGGAAAAAACGGCAGCGTTGCAGTTCTTGACACAAACCTGTGCGCCTGGCAGCGACTCCCATATCCCGTTCAAAGGCACTTAAGTATTTTGTCTTGCCCATTCCCCCTCTGAATGGCCCACAAACACAATCCATGTCTCCAATTGTCTCAAGGCATTAAAATCCTTCTTTAACATCCCCTTCATCTATAATGATTTTGAAGTGGATTTAACAAGAGACCTCAATAAGGGATCATAGCTTTCACCTGGTCTGTCATGGAAAAAGCATGTGTCCTTAATGTTTTGTACACTCTGTGTATAAATCCTTATGGATTTGACGAATATCCACTTTGTTATATCAGGTTTGTTGAATGTGCCTCAATGACGGCGTCAGTGTCCTGTGTTCCATTGACATCTTTACCGCATCTGTGCTATTGTATAATCTCACCTCAAATTTAGACTTTCAGTGTCTGTCAGCTTTAAGAGTTGCTTCCTAGGATGGGAAACAGGCAAAGTAGTACCAACTTTTACCCTGTTGCATATAGAATGTTATATAATTCTATAAAGTATAAATAATATACACTATATATATTGGATTTGTGAGAGACACTGTAGGAAACAAACATTTCTGCAATAAATTATTAGAATGGCTGTGTTTTTGTCTGTTTTTCCTAGATTCCAAAATAAATGTGTATATAAACCAAACAAAAATGTCTCAAACGTGACACAAATCAGTTGATAGAAAATGAGCCACAATAAATCCGTGCCCAACTATAGTCGTGGAAGAAACATGGATGGAAACGTGATTATGGAAGAGATCTGGTTTCTGGTAGCATGTTGTTATACAGTAGGTACAGTATACTGGTCCGATGGTATAGTGCAAACCTTGAGAGAAGTTGCAGAGGAGCATAGCCCCAGTTTGAATGAAAGCTGGGCCTGCCTAGTGTCTATAAGCCTCACATGGCTCTTGCGCTGCGGTATCCCTCCCGCTCCTCTCCTCGACCGTGCTACCTATGATTTCTCAGTTGCCTGTCTGTATTCTCTCCCCCTCCGCGGTCCACCCCAGTCCCGGAGGTGAACGGGCTGCAGGAGCCCAGCCTGGCTAAGCGTCTGCGGGGCACGCCGGAGCGCATCGAGCTGGAGAACTACCGTCTGTCTCTGCAGCGGGAGGAGGACCTAGAGGAGGTGCCAGAGGAGACGCTGGCCGAACACAACCTAAGCAGTGTGTTGGACAAGGACGCGCACCCAGACCTGGGCTCCAGGTGAGACCACAGAGGAACAGTCAACTCTGCATGGGGTGACCTGTGGCAACAACTGTTGAATCTCAGCAATTTAACATAGGTCTATATATAGTCATGTATACAAAGCTTGGCAGATACTTAAATGATAATTTTAATATTGCATGTTCGTATGTGATGATCGTTATGGTCAGTGTTTTTCTAGTACTGGATACATAAAGTGCCAGTAAGTGTTGTTGGTATATATCCCCTTCCATGATGACTCCAACCCTGCCTGCTCTAACTTGCACCTCCCTCCCTTGCTTTCATACAGCAGCTCTGAGTCTGACATGGAGGAAGAGGACCAGGATGAAGAGGAGCAACATGAGGAGGAGCAGCAGGAGCCCCCCAGCCCCTCAGACCTGGGAGGAGTACCCTGGAAGGAGGCTGTGGAGCTCCATGCCAAGCTGAAGACTGACAGCGACCCAGGGGCTGAGGGAGAGGACGGTGAGGGAGAGGACGAGACACATGGTCACATTGCTAGGGATCTAGAAGTGGAGGAGGAGGAAGATGACGAAGAAGAGGAGGACGATGAGGCGGAATCGACTGATGGTAAACATTTTTTTGAAGTTTCGCAAACATCTATGCAGTTTGTCTGAGGTTTTCAGATGTCCTGTTGGTGTGCCGATCCTTAATATTCTGTCTGTTCTGATTCAATGTCAAGGTAGTAATATGACATTTCTGAATGTAGCTGCTGTTTCTAGGTGTTCAGTCAGTGGGTTCTGAGAGGTAGCCTCCAGTAAACTGGTGTCAGAGCCAGAGGGATGTCAATGTTTTCCCTATGAGGTCTTCCTCATCCCTCCTCCTCATATGTATGTGAGCATTCAGTCTTCATCTCAGCTCTGTGACAATTTATCTCAGAACAGACTGAATCTGCTTCTTGTAGAAAAGTGTACCTTTTTCACCTGTCATTGTAAAGTCATCGTTTTCCTCATCTTCTCCATCTCTCTTCCTCCCTCTTCTTCTCCTCCTCTTTCCCACCATGTGTCTCCCTTCCTGTGTGTGTGATGTCTGTGTCTGAATGCTTTTGTGTCTTTCCCGTGTGTGTGTGTGTGTGTTATTATGTGGGCGATGTCTCCCCCAACTGGTAGAGGGGGAGTACTGCCCGTGGGAGCAGGAGCTCCAGTCAGGCATATGGCTGGAGAATCTCCAAGACGAAGAGGATACATGTAGATTTAAAGGTAGCACCACTGCCTGCGGATGAGTTTTGCAGTTTGTACAATAACAACGAGTGAAGAAACATTCTCATCAATTTGTTTCTTTTTACCAGGCTTTCTCCAGGAGTGTTTTATTTGCATTATTATGTTGTCTGATTTGGTTATGTTTGCTATTTTGAAGAGAGTAAGAGTGATTTATTTTTCATTCTCTGTTTTACATTTTCAAGCTGAAATATGACTTCCCGTTTTACCCTAACTTTTAACGTTTTTCAAATTAACTTTTTATTTATTTTTATCTTTCAACTTTGTACTAATCGACTAATACTAAGAAAATGTACAGAGTCAGTTTTAGTCGTTACAGTTTTAGCATGATAAAGAGTGGTGTGATGATAAACATTGTTAAAGTCTTGTTCCTAATGTAATACTTTCACTGTTAAGCTGCTACTCTTGTTCCAGGATGCTAGTGCATGCAGCGACCACCTTCCTGGTTGTGCTATATCATATACAACTCTACTGTCTCCTACTGGTCTTTAATCACCTCTCTGCCTTCTCTCTCCTTTTCCCGTTCTGTCCTGTCTGTTCCCCTTTCCCTTTGTATTCCCACCCTTCTTCCTCAACGACTGTCTCTCCTCTACTCTCTCACCCTTCTGCAACTCATATCCACACACATCACCATCACATGTATATGACCCAACCCCTACACCTCCCTACAGCCAGAAACCTGCAGATCCAGCAGGTGCTGCAGCCTGTGGATCCAACGGGCATTAAGAATCTCAGACGAGTCTCCACACTGTCAGAGGGGGACAAGGAGGAGCCTCCTGCCTCGGCCTCCCAGCCATCCACCACGCTCACCCAGTCCCCCTCCACAGGTAACCCAGCCCAGAGGAGCTGATCCCTGGGTACACTACCAGACCTGGCCCCGTGGCTTCTTGGCTGTCTCCAGGTTGAGGGAAGAGACCAGTGTTTCTCATCAGACCGGCTACTTCTGTGTGTCTGAGCCAGGAGGAGCCACCCTGTTAACCCCAACATTAACAAACATATTGTCTATAATCATCTGTGATTTGTTTTGATTGACCTGCTTTATTTTCTGTGTCTAATTTTTGTCCAGCCTTTTATGTTGTGTCTAATTGTTATTGCGGGGGTCTGGGGTTGTGACTTGGTGGACAAAGACACCGGTGTCACTGGGTCAGGTCAAAGGTCAACAATCACACTCCGGCTTCCTTCATTTATTTTTCTCATTCTTTTTATACTGTCTAGTTTGGCTTTGTTTTGTTCTGTTGTTTCTTTCCCAAGTGTCTGTTGTTTTACGTTCATTTCCTATCCCAATGTTTGTTTTGAATGTAGCCCCCGCCCACACATCCACTCGTCATGAGGCTGTGCGAGTCTGGTTGGAGTCGGTGTCCGGAGGTAGTGCAGTGCGATATATGTGATCATTCTATATGATGATCCCTATATACTTTAGCTCGTAACTCTATGCTACTGTATACCGGCCTTGCATGGCAGCACACACTCACACAGACTCACACTCGCAAGCATGCATGCCGGAATGATGCCACGCAGGAGAGCGTATCTCTCTTAGGGTGAAGCCAACACTTGCACTACCTTTACCACTTCACTCACCACCCAACCCCGCTTCCCTGTGCATCGGACTATACAGTACCTACAGCAAATAGGAGTAGAAGTGGAGACGAGTTGCATAAGGTGTTCTAGACTTGACACATCTATAGCGGCAAGCACCATCAAGAATGTAAGAGAATGAACTCCCGAGTGGCGCTGTGGTCTAAGACACTGCATCTCAGTGCAAGAGGCGTCGCTGCGGGAGACCCATGGGTTGGCACACAATTGGCCCAGTGTCGTCCGGGTTAGGGGAGGGTTTGGCTGACAGGGATGTTCTTGTCCCATCGTGCACTAGCAACTCCTGTGGCGGGCCGGGCGCAATGCACGCTGACACGGTCGGCAGGTGTACGGTGTTTCCTCCGACACATTGGTGCGGCTGGCTCCTGGGTTGGATATGCATTGTGTCAAGAAGCAGTGCGGCTTGGTTGGGTTGTGTTTCGGAGGACGCATGGCTCTCGACCTTCGCCTCTCCCGAGTCCGTACGGGAGTTGCAGCTACTGTAACTACCAATTGGGGAGAAAAAGGGGTAAAAGTTTTAAAAAAGTGTTATTCTGCCTGGGGATGGGTATAGGTCGTGTTAAAGCCTGTCTGTCGGAGGTCAGGATGTGTTTGGGGTTGAGAGTCAGATCATTCACAGTGTGCCAGGCCAGCCAGGGTAAAGCTCTCTTTAAGCTGTGCTGATAACACATTAGAATGAGTTTCTCTTGTAGGCTACACTTCACACTCACCAGAGCTGTTGCAAGTCTATGGTAGGTTGCCTCTGCCTGCACAATGGTGTCACTAGGTGGGGAATGAATGAGGGTGGAGTTGACAGTTAGAGCGCAGTCATTTCTCTGGAATAGTTGTTTTCCTCTGATATTAACAGTTGCATGTTTCTGAGGTCGGGTGACTCCCATTTGAAGCTTTTTGGAGGGCTTTCGTTCTTGACACACAAAAAAACATACAAACGAGTAACTCTCTCGCCTACACCTGTAGTGTATCGAGCTCACAAGGACGCTTTGGAGGAGGGATACTTTTGCTTGTCCACTGACATGTGATGCCATTAACCCGTTTTGGTTGTGCAATTGCTTGATGCAAGCGTCATGCTTTGTGTTTTGCAGAAATGGATCAGTGCATGTCTCATACCACTAATCATGCCATGATATATGCTCTTTTTGTTTTAGTGTTTATGTGCAACTATGTCTACATGTTATAATGACGTGTCTGTTAATATCTAACCACAAATCTCTCTCCCAGAAGTGTACCTTTCCTTAGCCTAGTCTGTAGTAGTTGTTATAGCATAGTTTTCAATAATCCCCTTTCGTTTGCTTTTATCTCATTCCTGTTCTTCACGCTTCACATTTACCCAAAGGCATTTTCTTAAGTATTTGTTTAATAACACTTTGTTTCTTTATCTTTTTACTCAGAGGTCAGACATGGAGAGGGTTCAGATTAGGGTTCCTTCAAAAAGCAACAAGAAAGAGGACTTTGACACCCACCCTCTCAAGTTGTTCTGAATTCCTGCTACATTATTTTGTTGAAATATAATTTGATCTCTAAGAAATTAAGCTAATTGTATTGCAACCACATTGGCCATTTTAAATGTATAGGATTCAAATAATATTTAATAAATATACTACCCAACATCCTATTTGGACCAAACTTTTTTTCTACCAATGTGTAAGACATGGGTAATCAAAAAAATTGAATGTTGTGTGCTATATTTATTGAATATTATATGAACTATAAATTAAAATGGCCAATTTGGAAGCAATCAACAGCTTAATTTCTCAGAGATCAAATTATATTGAAATGAAATCATGTTGTAGGAATGCTTATCTTATCTGTTGCTAACTACAGAAACTTTTTCAGAACAATCTGTGATCGTGGGTGTCATGACTTTTTCTGGGAATGAGAGGACACAGAGAGGCATAAAAGGCTTTACTCTCTCTCATGGGATGAAGGGACTCTGAAATGACATGGAACGACCCATTAGACTGTTTGAACCTAACTGAAAGCTCAGTTGATACCCCTGTTTAACTGTATCTCTCCTGTGCCTTCAGAGCCCTGTGAGGATGATGACCCGGAAGCAGAAGTGGGAAGCCATGATTTTGAGCCAGGCACCGAGATGGACCAGGGTATTAAACCAACTTATTCAGCAAATCTCTACTATTTCGTATCTAATACTTTATTGAGGCGTCACAGAAGGCTTATTAACAACACTGATCTTGCCTATATTATTACAGAGGACATTCCCTCTGACGCGGAGGCGGAGGCTCGTCTGCACCAGTCAGAGCTCAGTGATGCGCTTCCTGAAGAGGACAAGAAGTCGCAGAGTCAGGGGATCACCTATAGCATTGAACAACCTAGTGTCAGCCCGGTGAAGTTAGTTGGGGAAGTTGTGCTCTCGCCAGTCAAACCACCGACTCCACAGCCTGATTTACAGGTAAGAAATGTTTCCCTCTCATCTATTTGTTAGCCATTAGTTCTTGGCATTTAATGACTTTGTCAAAGGCTAAATGCTCCTCTTCCTCTGCTTGTCTTCCAGATGTCTCACACGTCTCCTTCCTACCTGGTCAAATCACCTGGAATGCGCTTTTTCCCAGATCCCTTGGCATCGGAGAACGTCACAATACCCCAGAGGACAGTTCAGACTCCCAATGCCAAGAGCCCCCAATACGCTACCCATGCCCTGTCCCCGATTTACTCCCCTGTTCAATCCCCTATTCGCTCCCAGCCTATCCCACTGCCTGAGACAGTCACCCAAAAATCCCCTGTCAACTCTCCACCCTGCTCCTGCCCCCCGACAGGGAACCCGCTGTCTCCCATCTGTGCCCAGCCGCTGCCCTGCCACGAGCCCTCCTCACCCCTCACCTCGGACTCCCCTGTCAGAACTCAGCCTGTCCCTGCCATCACCTCCACTCCGCTAGCCAAACCAGCCTCCTCTGACAGGACTACCCCCGAGCCTCAAAAATCTCTGGACTTCACAGACGAAACCCCGGTGAAGAAGACGGACATCATCGAGGAGTTCTGGCTGAAGAGTGCCGAGATCAGGAAGAGCCTGGGTCTCACCCCGCTGGACCGTAGCAGCAGCAGCAAAGCCCCAGAGAAGTGTCATGTTACTGTGGGTAAGGTGCCCACTCCGGACTCCCCCTCGACCAAGTCCTATACCCCAGAGGATCTCTCAGAGGAGCTTCGGCCTTCCCCTTCTCCCTTCACCGGTCGCTCGGTTATTCGCAGGCTGAACATTACGGTGGAGGGCCAGGTCATCTCCCCTGCGGAGCCCAAGAGCATTGGCTCAGAACGGAGGGACCTCAGCAGCAGCTCCGGCCTTGGCCTCAACGGCAGCATGGCCACCAACCAGACCAGCCAGGCGGCCAGTGACAGCTACCACACTTCCGACTCCACCATGCTCACCCCACCATCCAGCCCCCCGCCGCCCCCGCCCAACGAGGAGCCAGCTACTCTCAAGCAGCAGCAGAAGCACCAGGTGTCCTGGGACAATGGGATCGATGGCCCCACTACACCTGAGCCAGCCATGAAGCCAGCCAAGGTGGCACCCACCAAGACCAACAGCCCTGTGCCTGCACCAAGGACCCAACTCAGCCCTGTGTCTATGCCAGTATCTGCACCCAAGCCTGCCCCCAGGACTACACCGGTCACCTCGCCAGTCACCTCGCAGGTCACAGCTCCGGTCACTCCGTTGGTGGTCATGAGACGGGAGAAGAGCAGCAAACCACGTCGGGAGGAGGTGAGGAAGTCATTCGTGGAGTGTGTGGCGGAGATCCCGTTTGCGGACGATGTGGAGGACACGTACGACGAGCGGACGCCGGACACAACCATGGACAGGTTCTACACTCCGCCCAGCAGCAAGCCCAACAGGGAGAGGGAGAAGCGTCCCCTGCACCTGGCCCTGGCCATGGAAAACGGAAAGCCCATTTTTCCTGTGAACCATCAGGCCTCGAAGAGCCAGAAGGCCCAGCAGTTCTCCCCTGAGGCCAAGGAAATAGCAGAGGAACGTATGAGAGCCAGAGAGAAGTCCATCAAGAGCCAAGCTCTGAAGGAAGCCATGGCCAAGCAGCTCAACAAGATGAAAGAGACGGACACTGCCAAGGGCGCCGCCGCCACGGCTAAAGTGGTGTGGAACGTGGCCTCAGAGACTTCCGGGAAAAGTACTAAGAAGTCATCCGGTTCTCCAAAAACTTATGCAGTGAAATCTCTTGAGTCAAAGAAGGCTGAGACTCTATCAGAGCGTTTCTTTAGCAGTCAGGGTAACAAGAGTCTGGACAGCTCGACCGTCTCCTCCGACGGCTCCGCCTCGGGGGGCAAGAGCAAGAAGCGCGGCTCGCTTTTCTCACCTCGCAAGAACAAGAAGGAGAAGAAAGCGAAGAATGAAAGCCAGCTGTCAGTCAAGCACGGCACAGACGAGACGCCGTCGCCGCCCAAACACAAGTCCCTGTGGAAGGCTGTGTTCTCGGGGTACAAGAAAGACAAGAAGAAGAATAAGGACGACAAGTCATGTCCCAGCACGCCATCCAGCTCCAACACCAACGACTCTGGGAAGAAGCGATTGTCACCTCTCGGCAGATCGTCAGGTGAGACTGACAGAGAAACACAGGATGTCATGGAGTCTATAGTTTACCATGGTATACCATGGCCTGTAGTTTACCATGTACCACTTGCTTAGAGCAAGGCATTTAGTCTTGATGTCGGTCTTTGGTTATATGTTCCTGGCTAGTTATTTTAGTTATGGTCACATCAAGTCCAGAGAGAAATAACAGTTAGTTATGCTGTCTTTGTTTTTTCCATTCCAGATTTGAAGTCGCGCAGAAACCTGAGCTTCTCTGAGGACTCGGATCTGTCATGTGATGATGTGCTGGAGAGGTCTTCTCAGAAGTCTAGGACAGACGTGAGTCATGCTTGTCACTCAGAGTTTTATCTTCATCCATCACCGGTTCACACTTGAAAACCTCACCCCAACTGTGGTCATTTTTTTGTGTTTTCATATGCTGTTTTAAATCCTTTATATTCCAAGCGGCATACGCACATCTTTGACCTAGTGTCAGGCATTCAGAAGGAAACGACAAAGGAGGAAAAAGCGGGGGAGAGAAAAGGGAAGAAAATAAGGGAGAGGGGAAAAGAAAGAGAAAGAGGTCGGGACCTTGATCGAATCATAGAGGAAGAGGAGGTACTACACTTGGTGCTACAGTGGGATGAATGCTTTTGAATTTCAAACAAGCATAACAATTCAAATGTTGAATGTAAATTACTATTCATTATTGGGTTATTTTCTGGTTAGAATCCCAGACGCCCTAACTCAACCTAAAACAGTTATAAAATGAATCAAGATAGGTCTGAAGATTTTTTGCCATTTTATTCTGTCTGCAAGCAAAGTAACAAACTATTAGTATATTATTGGTATTAATAGTAGGGATTGGTTGAAGTTAAATGAAAATCTCCATACCATCATATCAAAGCCAATATGACACCAATGTTGATGAAAATGGTCAACAACTCTTGTAGCTCCCTCCAGTAACCACGAGCACAACCGTTCCTTGATTTTAACTGGCGGCTTTATTCTGTAGTTTTAGTCAGAATTATCACCTTCCGTGATAATTATAAAGTAAATGAAAATACAGTTAAGCACACTCTTACAACCTTCTTATCTTACGAGTGACTTATTAGCTTGGTATAACTCTGAAGTGCTTACATACATGAACAGTTTAGCCGGCGCTATAACAGTATCAGATTAAACACATGAATAAAGGAAAAATACCTCATTGGCTGCTTATTACAGAAGGGAGGAAATCAAACTTCACACTTATTATTCCTGGCATGAATTCACACGTTATTCTTAATTATTATAACGTTACCGTCCTAAGATACACACTCCAACCTTTACGAACTACACCTGATGACATGAAAACTTAGCTAACACAGCGCGGGATTGCCTCCCCTCCAAAGGTGTGTTTCCCCGTTACAACAGTTAGCTACGTAGTTCCGCTTGTTTTATCATTTCCCACGCATAGCGAACACGTAAACAATTCAAACAAAAAACGACATAGACTTACAGGTTACTTGTCAGTTACAACTCTGCCTGTGTGAAGCTAGCCGCAATAAGGATTAGCCACAATAGTGTAATTTGCGATTCGCCTTTAAAATAAAAGACCGCAATTTGAAAGTTCAACAAAATACAATAATTTGTTAATTTGACATATAAATCAGTTGAAATCGCACGGTGGAAGTATTAGACTTTGTAATTGCATTGGGGGCATACTGACCGTGTACACAGAGTATACAAAACATTAAGAACACCTGCTCTTTCCATGATAGACTGACCAGGTGAATCCAAGTGAACGCTATGATCGATTATTGATGTCACTTGTTAAATCCACTTCAATCAGTGTAGATGAAGGGGAGGAGACAAGTTAAAGAAGGATTTTTAAGCCTCGAGACAATTGAGATTGATTGTGTGTGTCATTCAAAGGGTGAATATGCAAGACCAAAGATGTAGGTGCCTTTGAACAGGGTATGGTAGTATATGCCAGGTGCACCGGTTTGTGTCAAGACCTGCAACGCTGCTGGGTTTTTCACTCAACGGTTTCCTGTGTGTATCAAGAATGGTCCACCACCCGAAGGACATCCAGCCAACTTGACACAACTGTGGGAAGCATTGGAGTCAACATGGGCCATTTCGTCGCCTTGTAGATTCCATGCTCCGGTGAATTGAGGCTGTTCTGATGGCAAAAGGGGGGGTGCAACTCAATATAAGGAAGTTGTCCTTAATGTTTTGTACACTCTGTGTATATGCACTGTACAGCCTAACCTATGGATGTTGCACCCATGTAATGGAGTATCAGCCTACCCAGTGACACTCACAGAACTGTGTAGAGTTGACACAAACGGGCAGCCAGGGGAGACACCGGGACCGAGTTTGTGAAATCCTGATCAAGGACAGGAGTTAAATTGAATTAGTTTTACTTGTATCAGTGAACAGTCAAAATATGAAGTGTCTGGCAAATTCAAAATAGTTTAGTTCCGCAGCTGCTGCTGCACTGTATCTGTGGAGGTTTTATCCATTAGAATAGATGGAGCTCAGGGCCAGAGGCAAGCAT
This sequence comes from Oncorhynchus keta, assembly GCF_023373465.1. Taxonomy (NCBI): domain Eukaryota; kingdom Metazoa; phylum Chordata; class Actinopteri; order Salmoniformes; family Salmonidae; genus Oncorhynchus; species Oncorhynchus keta. Next base: position 12,597,518 of record NC_068442.1, on the reverse strand, counting down.
TCCTCATGCTAACCTTTTTTAAACACTTTCCAAAACAACTCGTCGTTAATGTCTTGCCCACGGTTCTGATTTCAACAGACTCTGAACGTGTATCGGAGCCTCAATAGGCATGGCAAGCATGACTTCAGGCATGGCTCCAACACTGAATATGTCTGATAGTACAGCATAAAACGTGTTTTTAGCAACAACAACAAAATAACAATGTCCGTTAACAGTGGATCTTTTCACTACAAGGGATCTGGCCCTGTGACGCTCATTGAGGAACATCAGGGATCATTTATCCAGAATAGTCTCAATTAGTTTTGGTGTTCTGTGGTTTGTTTAGTGTTTGTTGTTTTTTAGAGACGTTGAGTAGTTTTAATGTCAGTTCTTTGGAGTGAAATAGTACCTTCTCACTGAAATAGGCAGTCTACTGTATGTAATTGTCACTTAGTTTTGTCTCAGACTGCTCTGCTAGTAGCAGTGCAGATTAATCTACACTTAACAAAAATATAAACGCAACATGTGAAGTGTTGGTCCCATTTTTCATTAGCTGAAATAAAAGATCCTAGAATTTTTCCATACCCACAAAATACTTATTTCTCTCATTCTGTGCGCAGATTCCTTTACATCCCTGTTAATGAGCATTTCTCTTTTGCCAAGATAATCCATCCACCTGACAGGTTTGGTGTATCAAGAAGCTGTTTAAACAGCATGATCATTACACAGGTGCAACGTGTGCTGGGGACAAAAAAAAGGCCACTCTTAAAACGTGCAGTTTTTGTCACACAACACAATGCCACAGATGTCTCAAGTTTTGAGGGAGCATGCAATTGGCATGCTGACTGCAGGATTGTCCACCAAAGCTGTTGCCAGATAATTGTAATGTTATCTTCTCTACTATAAGCTGCCCCCCAATGTCTTTTTAGAGAATTTGGCAGTATGTCCAACAAGGCCTCAAAATCGCAGACCATATGTATGGTGTCGTCTGGGAGCGGTTAGTTGATGTCAACGTTGTAAACGGAGTGCCCCATGGTGGCGTTTGAGTTATGGTATGGGCAGGCGTAAGCTGTGGACAACAAACACAATTGCATGTTATCGATGGCAATTTGAATGCACAGAGATACCGTGACGAGATCCTGAGGTCCATTGTCGTGTCATTTACCCGCCGCCATCGCCCCATTTACCCGCTGCCATCGCCCCATTTCCCCGCTGCCATCGCCCCATTTCCCCGCTGCCATCGCCCCATTTCCCCGCTGCCATCGCCCCATTTCCCCGCTGCCATCGCCCCATTTCCCCGCCGCCATCGCCCCATTTACCCGCCGCCATCGCCCCATTTACCCGCCGCCATCGCCCCATTTACCCGCCGCCATCGCCCCATTTACCCGCCGCCATCGCCCCATTTACCCGCCGCCATCGCCCCATTTACCCGCCGCCATCGCCCCATTTACCCGCCTCCATCGCCCCATTTACCCGCCTCCATCGCCCCATTTACCTGCCGCCATCACCAAATGTCCGTTCCTCCGTGGCCTGCGTATTCACCAGACATGTCACTCATGGAGCATGTTTAGGATGCTCTGGATCGGCGTGTACGACAATGTTTTCCAGTTCCCGCCAATATCCAGCAATTTGACACAGCTTTTGAAGAGGAGTGGGACAACATTCCACAGGCCTTAAACAACAGCCTGATTAACTCTTTGGGAAGATGTGTCACGCTGCATGAGGAAAATGGTGGTCGCACCAGATACCCCCAAATCTGTATTCCCAGTCGTGAAAATCCATAGATTAGGGCTTAATTCATTTATTTAAATTGACTGATTTCCTGATATGAACTGTTATTCAAATCTTTGAAGTTGTTGCTTTTATATTTTAGTTCAGTATATTTTGGAGCAAAGTCTTCTCATGAATACAATCAGCTGTTTTGCGTCAATGTTTTCTTCACGTTGTCTCTGGACCACTTGGGTATCTATTGTAAATACAAATGATTTGAGTTCAATGTTTGATGAATAATTCATGGTAGAAATGTAGATTCACCACTCATCACTGCACCCTCATCTTTCTGTTGATGGGGGCTTTTAACATTGCCTGTTTGATTGTACCCATTTAATCATTCCATTTGTTTGTTTTATTTTTTCTGTTTGTTTTGTTTTCCCCAAGTCTGTTTATGTCCCTCACGCATTGGCGTTCAAGAGAGCGTACGCCACCAAGGTAGTGTGTACACACATGTCCATTGGCCCACGTCATATTACCCCAGCGCATGCGCCAACCGTTGCACTACTACCCTAACCATCTACGTCCATTTTGCCACAGTGGCCACCGTGACCGCATAACTAACCATTACTCTTCAGATGCATGCCACAGCGCCCTCACCCTCTGCTGGAGGTCCAAACTACTGCAGTCCTCAGTCTTCGGGTCTCAATGAATGACAACTTTTCAATATGCCTACCCTGTTCCTCTGTCTGCTCCAGTCTGTTGTCCATCACCTTATCTTTTGTCTCTACTGGTCTGATGTTAACCCACTGTTCTCCAGCGCTGCTGTCAGATCCACTTGGATTCTAGCTACCTCTCCTTGTTGCAGTCTGCTCCTTTTCTATACCACTATCTCTTTTCCTCGATCACTCCAGTTAAAAAATAAAAAAAAGATTAAATGTTTCATTTGTATTAATACTTTTTTCCCCCCACTCCAAATTCAAATGTTTATTGCATAAAAGTAAGAGCTAAAAGAGGACAAGAACCTCGTTAAACGTACATAGACCAACTCATAAAATGTGTTGGAAAATGTTCCATACATTTCTGATAATTTATAGGCTTGTAGACTGGGGAAATATTGCGAGTTGGAGAAGTGATAGAAGGAAATCTAAGGTATATCATATATTTGTAGTTTTGTCTGTTCAGTTTGGATTGTGTGTTGTGAACTTCAGCTTGTACTAGAGCAGATTGTGGTAGCTGCCCCGTCTATAAGATCCCTGTAGTTAGTCTTACCCTTTGAGCCCTGTCCTAATTATGCCATTTCTAGAATTGGCGAGCTCTTCTCGTACTCTCAATGGTAGACTTTGGTATAAGTGATTGCCACCTCCCAGAAAGAAACACCAGTTTTCTATTTAATTCCACTGTGGAGGAGGAGAGCTATCATTCTCTGGTGTTTTCCTGCGATGTCATAGATTGTTGATTACATTAGACCATATCAGTCACCCCTGTAAGCGCTCGCTGGACTCTTCACTGTAGAAAATGATCTGTGAATGTTCTTTGAACGTTCTGTGAACAGAGCAGTTCCACTGTCCTGTCTTGTGAAGGGCCTAGTTCCCACAGAGCTGGATGGGCCATCAGTCAAAGGCCTCTGACATGGTTGTAATGCTGTTTCAGAAAACCTACACAGAGGAGGAGCTCAATGCCAAGCTGACACGTAGGGTACAGAAAGCTGCCCGGCGACAGGCCAAGCAGGAGGAGCTGAAGAGACTGCACAGAGCCCAGGTAAGCAGCCAATAGGATATTTTGTGTTCGTGGGGGGGGGGACTTTGTGGGTGGATTAAGTAACTTGTGTATGAGTCCACACTGCACAGGAGTGTTTAACCGGTGAACCAAGACCGCTGTGAATTATGAATGATTTTAGCAAGCCCCAATTTGATGTCTTTGAAGATCATCAAAACAGAACTCCCATGCAGAGATCAAGACAATACTAATTAGCTATGCATCCTCGGTGTTGCCGCTCATGAATATTTGATAAGACAAAAAGTAAGCCTATTTATAGAAGAACAAAAACGGATCCAACTTTGAGACGGTAATTATTAAAAGGGTTTCAGACACGACCTTTAAACTCTTCTCATACAAAAAAACATTTTGCCTATTGGAACTGTGTCGGTTCAATCAAATATTTTGGATCTGTGGGCTATGAGAGACTCTCCCAGACCGTGTATGTGTGTGTGTTCTGAATTGTTTGTTTCCTCCTTCAGACCATCCAGAGGCAGCTGGAGCAGGTGGAGGAGAAACAGAGACAGCTGGAGGAGAGGGGTGTGGCTGTGGAGAAAGCCCTGCGAGGGGAAGCAGGTATATATCTGTCACTCTTATGTCTTCTTATTCTGATTGAGTTACATACCTCAAGGGCCCGCCCGTGGGGTGTGGTCATGCATTTTAAATGTTGGGATTGGGGAAAGAGTTTGGAGATGTTCATTCAGTTTGTTGATGTACGAGTGTCCTAGTTGGGCGGAGATGACGCTCTTCAACAATATGTTGATGAATATATTCATCTCTATTTTACAATTCTATATGTTATATGCTACTATACGCTGCTTGTATACTAAATACATTCTGGTTATGCAAGTACAGATTTGACTGTTTGCCCTCTAAATCAACTCAACCACTCTCAAACGCTGTTACTGAGGGTTTCTTGACCGTGTAACAATGTTCCTCGAAACATCCCTTTTACGTAATAAAAGTGGTTTTGATAGCAGCAGACTAGACTTCTAAAAGATATGCTTTTCACAAACCCAGTCACCCAGGTTTTGCAATGAATGAAAGTATGTGTTAAATGTATAGAAATCCTACTCTCGGATATGCAGTGTCTGCGGTATCTGTTACTCTGAAGCGATGCATTCAAACCGTGCAAGACAAGGGACTATCACAGACATCTGTACTTTCGCTCGGTGAAGAAGTCGTTACTGTAGAACATGACACGATACAATGCTAACCCAGCTTTAGGAGGGTTTCAATGCATGTAAAGTATAGCATAGCTAGAACAGAATCGGTCACTTTTCGAGGGATACATTTGAGTCTCAATATAATCTCTAAATACTTAATCTACATGATGCTTGCTGAATACGACACAAGCTGGCGAATGCTTTCTTATAAAATAGCTATGGTGATTTTCTACACCCCCAAGGATGAGACCAATTGAATGACAACCTTGAGGTGGAGGAGTCGATCTTGATTGGTCATTGTGCTTATTTTACTAAAACCTTTTTCCCCCCCATCAAATTTCTCTCAAATTGACTGTTTCTCTCAAATTGACTTTAACCTCTCTATTGTCTACTCTTTTAAAGGATTGTATAAAGGGACTTATTGTACTATACCAAAACAACACAAAAGACGATCAGGTATTAGACTCACTGTAGTTTAACACAAGACCCGTACTGTACATGCCATTAGTGGTGACACTGCAACAGTCTTCCATCTCTGAACATTTGATCTTTGTACTCTCATTTATTTTCTGTCGGTCATCGTCTTGAGCTGCATGCGATTAGGAGGATGTCTGTTTCAACATAGATTTGTGTGTGCTCACACTGGATGTGGTTGTCCACATAGCCTCTTTCTAGAAGGGTTCATATGCGCCAAGATTGAGTTGAATTTTGCCCCAAACGGCTTCCATATCGTGCAACATTGTGTTTTATCTGTTGGTATGGTCAATAATCAAAAGTGGGGATACTTACAAGAAATTTGAACCCACCAACCCTTTGGGTTATATCACAATGACTCTCCAGAGCTGGTGTTGCCTCCTACACACACTGTTCATAACTTGTACACAGAGGCAGTACCCAGCCATACAGCAAATCTATGTAGCCATCCTGTCATTACGGAAAATGCCATGTAGTACAAGCCAATATGTGTACTTGACTGCATTTGTTTTGTGGTGAGTACTTGGGTGTATGTTGTAGTGTGTGTGTGAATGTGACGTGTATGCAATCACATGCATGACCCTGTTGTTGCAGATTGGTGTAGCCCAGTGGTGGCTGTGTGTGTGTACAATAACTCGTATCTCTAATATATCCCTGTTGTAGACTATTGGGGAGAGTCTAATTACAGTGAAATCCTGGACTTGCATCTGGGCGGTATGTATTTCAAATCTGTCGCTTCCAACTAACTAACAGCTAACCCACCTATTTGTCTTCCCCCAGCTATGCTACCGGTCTGAAGCTTGTTTCCTCTTAGCTACGTCCCCTGCTGCTGCAGTAGCCGACTCACCCTCTGACCCCTTCAGTTGTACTTCCAGCACACACAGTCCGAAAGATCACACACGTATCTCGTCTTCTTAAGATAGTCTGATCATTTTCAAAGCCTCTTTGAACATTGTAACGTTAACGCCACTGCATTGATGACATCATATGATTTTACGGCGGTGGTAAACGTCAACGCCTTTATGCTTTGTGTACAAGTTAATGATCACATCGACAAAATACCCAACTGGAAAGTAGTGCAGCCCTGCCTCTTACTGACCACTAAACTCCTAACTAAACCCATGGCCTGGCCCTTGACTAGCCCCTAGCCCATCCCTACTACCTTAGAGCTGTGTGCTGTGGTACTAAATCCATCCCTGTAGTCCCAGCTCTGGTGCCACTGCTCCTCGGCCTCTACCATACCTGCCCCGTTTCATAACTCCCTGTACTGTACGTGTCCGTGCTGAAAGGCACCCGGTTCCCTATATAGTGCACTACTTTTGAACAGGGCCCCATATGGTGCATTACAGTTTACCAGGGCACATAGGGCGTTGGGCCCTGGTCAAAAATAGTGCACCACACAGGGCCATAGGGCTCTGGTCAAAATAAGTGCACTACATGGGGAATAGGGTGCCATTTGGGACACAACCTGTGATTGTCCAACAGAGTCTCCGTCTTATTGACCCAGGGTGGATGTGGTGTGTGTCCGTCCGACTGTTGGACTGTTATTCTCTCTGTGATGCTGCTGTCCAGCCATGTTGTCGTTGTCCCCACCCATTAGACAGGAGATGGTGTGGAGTGTTGTAACACCGGGAAATATCTATCTGGCCATTGTCCCCCCCGATTTTAATATGATCACATTCATGAATTTCATGCCCCCTTTGACGATTGTTCTTCACATTCTCACTTTGTGGTTTTATCGTGCCTCGGTTCAATTGCATGCCACCATCATAAATGTTTAGTTTCTTGAGATAAGGAATCCATTGCACAGAAGGTAAGTATTTCTGGAAGACACCATTGACACTTGGTTTGATCCTCCAAACTGAATTCCGTGGTCTAGCTTTTGGGCTGTGTGGAGGAGAAGGTGTGCATGGCCTGCATTCTGCAGGTTGGGGCTGGTCTGGTACAGTGTTGGCCTGTCTGGTAAAGTGATGTGGGCTGGCAATCCATCGGACTGGCTCTGGCTGAGTCGTGCTCCACGACACAGGCTGTTGTGAGAAGCAGCATGGCTGTGCTGTGTGTGTAGTAGCCCTGCAGGGGGTGCTAAAAGCTAGCGAACAAAACTGTCATGCTCTCGCTTTTGGCCAGCAGGGTTGACTGCAGCGACACATCTTGTCTATCACTCCATTTATGACCATAATCACCTCCAGTAGGCATGCTAGTTTCACATTCCTCTGATTCTCAATGATTTGTAAATTCATATACATGTTCTGTTACATAACTTTGATTTCATGATGAGGTGCGAGGCAGAAGAAATCCGCTCTAAAATCTGCCAGCAGTGAGTGTATAAGCGATAGCCTTTCTTGTTTGAGTCGAGAGTTACGATGATTCTACATGGTAGTTCTTCCGACATATCCTCCTCCTATCCTCTGTGATAGTCCCTTGTGGTTCAATTTCCCAGCATTCCATTCTCTCCCAGCTCTTTCACCCCAGGTCTCAGACTTTTCAGTACATTGTGTGAGTTTCCTGTCTGTATCGGTGTGTGACAGTCGATAACACCATCCCTCCTCTTCACGTGTCCTATCAAGATCCTTCCCATTGTGTGTTCCTGGGATAGAAGGCTCTTCCTTGTTGAGAAAATTCAATTATTTTTGTCTATTTTCCACTTTACTAACTCTACTATATCCAGCAGATAGTATGAACTCGTTTTCTGTGAGAACATTCTCATAGAGGTTCACATGCATATCTACGAAATGCTAATTTGCACTTCAAAATAGCCGCAATAGCGTCAAAAAATACAAGTTATGTTTACCTGGAAGAGCTGAAATATTTTCAAGGATGGAATAATGAAGTCATCTGAGCGGGAAATATTTATTTTCTATTTCTGTAAACCTTCGAGTGATGATGAATATAAAGCTGTTTTTATTTGGATGAATCCAATTTGCAGAGCATTGTCAACACATCACACAACATTGATGTTGCAAAAGCTCCTGTATAGCACCATAGAACTCTGTGGACACAATACTGTCTTGCTGAGTTTGAGGGGTATTATTCAGATGAAAGAAGATTATTTTCCCTCCCGTTCTCTAGCCTTTTGTTTTTACTCTCCCTCCCTCCCTCCCTCCCTCCCTCCCTCCCTCCCTCCCTCCCTCCCTCCCTCCCTCCCTCCCTCCCTCCCTCCCTCCCTCCCTCCCTCCCTCCCTCCCTCCCTCCCTCCCTCCACACAACTGATCTCTCTCACCTCCTCTCTCAAGGTGTTTTTAGTTCTCCCCCTAGTGCTCTCACTCTTTTAGATTTTTATCCTCACTGTTGTTTCTTCCTCACCTTCCCCCCTCCTTCACTTCCTCTCACGCTTTATGCCCTCTACACTTTCTTCTCTGTGTCTATCACCTCTTCTTCCACTCTTCCACTCCTTGGCACTCTTTCACCACGTTGTGGAAGTAGTTGAGCCTTTTGTCGGGACCCCTCGCCGAAGACCTATCTCCTTCTGCCCCTGCTGTTCCCCTGAAGGTAACGTAATCTATTGCCTCCGCTGCATCCGGTTGCTGCGGGTTACCATGGCAACCGACCACCAGGATCCAGAGCCGGGCTCCTCCCGCCTGGTCTCCTTCTCCTCCTCCTCACCCTCTGTGTGCCCGGGCTCAGTAGATTTCCTCATGTCACCGTTGTGTATCTGCCATAGTCGTATCACACTACATTCAACAGTACAGTACACACTGTTATGTAGATATTTGGGAACTTGCTGGAACGGTGTAGAACATAAGGACAGGACATGTCTATGCTACTGATGTACTTTTGGTTTGTTGAGCTAAGGATACTCAGAAACCTAGTTCACATTGCCAACAATAGTACTTTTAAAAGGTTTATATAGTGACTGTCATGAAACAACCATATATACATTGACGTTTCCATAGACCCTCTCCCAGATGATCTTGCCCTTGAGTTTAACAGTCTCAGGCAGAACATGGGTCAAAGCCCTCAACCCTAGTAAACAACTATCGTACACACCTTTTTCCATCATTCTAAGTAGCTGCAGCTAAAAACAAAAGCTAAAGGGGAAACCTCCTCTACTTCAGTGTGAAGTGTTTAATCAACAGCATGTCCTCTATTTGCTGTAAAACTAATGGACATTTGTACGACTGAATGGTCTAGACTCTCTATAGTGCGTGAAGGCTGTCAGACAGCCTCTGTCCCTCGACTATAGTGTGTTGCAACTCGACCGTGTGTGACGAGGTTGTGGGAAAGAAAACGAAATACCTACGCCTGACACGTCTGTTTTGCATATTCTACCAACATACAGATTAGAAGATACGTGGAACTTCTTGAGAAGCCTGCTGATCAATGTAGCAAACAAAACATGCCTGTGTGTGTTCTGTGCGATCGGGTTTTCAGGCTGGTGTGTTTTTATTGCTAATTCTGTGGTTCTTCTCTCCTGTGTTCTGGGAACCTGGGCTGAGGGTGGTGGTGGACGAGGCGCAAAGAGAGAGGGAGAGAAAAGCAAGCACATTTTTGGATAAGTTAGCATATCCACCTGTTTCCATCTCTTCTTTGTCCTGTCTGAGGAACCCTGCTTTGCTTCTCTCTGTCCTTGTCTGTTAATCAGCGAAAGCCGGCAGCAGCACCCAAGAGCACAGCCATTCGATTTTTGTGTGTACTGTGTTTTTCCTTTTCGTTTTGCAAGAGACTCAACCACTCCAGCTAAGTACGTCATGCTGCATCAATGGTTTGCCCCCCCCCAGTGTCTCATTGAAACCGCTTGGCTCCACCTGCGTGCGACAGATAGCATAGCATGGACTGGCCGCCTTTACAGTGGCACAAGGAAAAAGGTTCTGCGGCCCCTGGCTGCAGTAATGCATGCCAAATGCCAGTAGAGGCATCCCTCTCAGGCAGACCTAATAGGAGAGTGTGATAGCTTCACTATTGGTCGAAATGACAGATCGGCGTCACCATTTGACCCAGTTGAAGCTGTAGGGAGTATGAAATAATTCATAACATGGGTGTTATGAAACCACTCCGCATAAATAGGAACCCGACAAAATCCTTTATTTCTGCTGGTGGTTCATTGTTGCATGTAGGGATGTCGAACTTCCATTGAGATAGAACACCAGAATAGTTGTATCTCTGTGTAAAAAGTCCATAGGTTCCATGGGTACAATGTGGTGGAATAGCCAGGTTTTCTACTCCCTACCTATGGCCCTCTCTGTAAGGGACACACACACACTGGTAGGAGACGTCCATTGCTCTGAACATACAGTGGTCCTCTGTAGGACAGTTGGTAGAGCATGGCGTTTCCAACGCCAGGGTAGTGTGTTTGATTCCCAGGACCACCCGAATGAGAAAAATGTATGCAGGCATGACTGTAAGTTGCTTTGGATAAAAGCATCTGCTAAATGCCATTTATTACTATTATTATTACTATATCATAGTACAGTAGCAGGGGTGTCTGTCTCAGAAATCCAGATTGAGTGACACACAAATTCTCAACTTTGCAACACCCAAAGTTGAAATATCCTCCACGCCATCTTCTGTGAGCCGTACGGCCAGACCATCCTGACCCCTGCTCAACAGTCCGGTCAATCATACCCACCACATCATCCATTCCCATTACAAAGACATCTTGGCTTGGCTGTCAATGCGTTGCCCGTGTCGGTGTCTGCATCAGAACCACCTAGAGCTTCCTCTGCCCTGCCGTTTCCCTCACTCCCCTTTCCGTGTTGCTGCTTCTTCCAGGGATGGGGAAAAAGGACGACCCCAAGCTCATGCAGGAGTGGTTCAAACTGGTGCAGGAGAAAAACGCCCTGGTGCGATACGAATCTGAGCTGATGATATTGTGAGTTGACCATTGATATCCTTTGTTATAGGCCTACTGAATGTTAACTCTGCATCCAAACACGCTACTGTAACAAAAAGTAGACCGACATCATTTAGACTTCAGACATAATACAGGTCCACGGGTGTAATAGTTGGGCCGTAAGTCTGTCTTTCTGTCCCCCAGTGCACGAGAACTGGAGCTGGAGGATCGTCAGAGTCGACTGCAGCAGGACCTGAGGGAGCGCATGGCAATTGAAGGTGAGGATCGGCATTTTTCAATTCAATACATCTTTATTGTACCCAAAGGGCAATTTGTGTGCAGCATAAAAAAACATGGAAAAGCGGGACAATGTGAAAAAACATCCATGGTTTCATCAAATTTCAGTGAGACTCCTTTCACTTTCCTCTCCACATGTGAGCTCCTGACTTATCTGTCCCTCTTTCTCTCTTTATCATCCTCAGACCACCTGAAGACGGAGGTGGAGCTGGCGCAGGAGAAGCACATCCTGAATGAGATGCTGGAGGTGGTGGAGCAGAGAGACTCCCTGGTAGCCCTCCTGGAGGAGCAGAGGCTCAGGGAGAAGGAGGAGGATAAGGACCTGGAGTCTGTCATGCTCTCGAAGGGTTTCAACCTCAACTGGGCCTGACACTAGAGGCACCATCCACCCCCACTCAGATAATACACTACCCCTCCCCTGTGTCAGGGCTCAGTGAAGACCTAAATCACGGTTCCATGCGTACAGAACGGAGTTGTCCTTTCACGGCCCTTCTGTTGGCGAATGTGCGCAGAGTTGTCCTATCATGGCTCCGCTGTTGGAGCAGTCTAAAATGTTTACATATCTACTCTGCCACCAGGCAGGCATCATTACCTAGTGATATCTCACCTCACGGTGGGAGGAGCAACTACAGCCTGGACTTTCTCAAAACCTCAGAAGGTCTTTTGACGTGATTCTCCAGAACGGGGAACTTACCTCCTCTAGGAAGAATGTTTTTATTTTTTATTTCTTTTAATCTCGATCACACAAAGGGAAGAAAGAGGTTTGGTCCTGCTGATGTAAAGGAATTCAATATATGATACCGGTTTCTATATATTGAATGTGCATAACACGAAACATTAAAGAAGCTGTGGTTTTAGATGAGGGTAGGCCCTTTATCTATCGATTATTAGAGTTTCTGTAGAAAGGGGAGGAGTGGACCGAAGCCTCTGGTCTCTCTCATCCTAACCTCATGACATCCTCTGCCATTGTGAATGCTGACTGAGGGAGGGACATCCTCTGCATAAGCTGGCTTTCTCTCCAATTACACAGTGGCTTCCATGTTCTGAGGAGCCAATGAGGATCACACTCTAAAAGGCCTGTCATTTTTTTGCACAGAGATTCACACTAAGAGTCAACGTTAAGGATCATTGGAATCTGGTCACTTAGTCGTTTTCAATTGTGTATTTATTAGCGTTGTTTTTACAAAGAACCTGAATGAACTGTTTTTGGTATTTTCGTTCATGGAAGAGAGTGCCTGAACTGGTGGCTCAACAGAATGCACTTGTGCTCTCTTTATGACATTGACAGCAAGGAAACTAACGGAAAACTCCATCACCCAGAAGCCAGTGCGTGTCAGGACTGTATGCTGCTGCAGACTCATAAAGAAACATATCATGTGTTAAAGTGCACGTTTTGTCATTGCAGCTGACTTTAAAGGCGAGTCAGGACTGACTGATCTACAAATCACCTTGCATCATAAATAACTACTCAATATTATTTGTAGCTCAGTCAGTCACTATTTACCCATGATACATCACGGTTTTGATGCTCTAACCTGTAGCATAGATTAATTGACACATGCACACTTCAGCAAGCAACCCACTTGACACATCTCTTAGGTGATAATGTGTCCTTCTCCATACGATGCCTTTCCCTGTATATCACATAAAAATGTCAGTTTATATAATCAGTTGCCCTTATTCAATACTAATTGGCATATACTGTACCGTGAAATATCCTCAGTGTAGATGAAATGTTAAAAAGAGAAAGCAGTCGAGTTAGTTTGATCTCAGAAGAGGCCGTGTCTTATTGGACACAGTATATCGTGTTATCATCATAATACCAGAAGTGAACTGACACGTCACTAACTGGTGTCACAGTACAGTTGTGTCAGTGAATATTTTGCAATATCAAAGGGGATAAACCACAGAACTCAAACACAGCCTCTGGCTTCGCTATCCCTGGGGCTGAGGTATATGACCTGCTTTGGAGCAAAATGCCTTTTTCATTTGTTTTAATATTTTACAGTTTTCTTTTGAGTTTCAAACTTGTATGTATCCCACCAGGGTACATTTGAACATTTCGTTAATCCTTTTTATACAACTACAGGTCGCCAAACAGCAGTCATGAGTAGAAGTGGAGACACGAGGCTGCTCTACTGCTCGAAGTAAACCGCTTCTATTCAGTCACAGGAGCATGTACATTTGTTTGTCATACGAACCTACTGGCCTTTCTGCCAAACTGTAAACCTTTGGTTGGTCACCGTTTTTGTTGTTGTTGCTGTATAGAGTTACACACCGTGAGAATATGTGTAAGAATTCAACGGAGCTGTGAATAGATTAAAAAAAGTTACATTTCAAGGCTTGGTGTTTTAGATGGTGTGTGATACGTTTGACAGATTGTATTGATATTTATTAACATGTGTGCAAAAATGTATCATATGTAAAGAAAAATGAATCCTAATTTTTAAAACACATGGCAGATATGTAAATGCTTATTCATGTAGCGAAAATGCATAGAGTGTTGGATGTATGCTGAAACGGCAATAAAACCATGCAGTTATTTTAAAAAGTATGTTGTCTCTTTTTATGAGTACCGTAATTTCCGGACTATAAGCCGCTACTTTATTCCCACACTTTGAACCTCGCGGTTTATACAACGACGCGGCAAATTTATGGATTTTTCCCGCTTTCACAAGATTCATGCCGCCAAAAAACTGAGCACCGTCACATAATGTGACGTAAATTAAGCTCGCTCAAACTTCCCATCATTCTGATTACAGTAGTAATTTTGTCACCCTCATCATGGCAAAGACAGAGAAATGCATATGATGCAGCTTTCAAGTTGAAGGCAATAAATCTGGCTGTTGGAAAAGGAAATAGAGCTGCTGCATGGGATCTTGGCCTTAATGAGTCGATGATAAGACGTTGGAAACAGCAGCGTGAGGAACTGACTCAGTGCAGAAAGACAACAAAAGCTTTCAGAGGGAAGAAAAGCAGATGGCCCAAAGTATTTGCAGCCACTCGACATCAGTGTAAATTGTGCATTTAAGGTGGCGCTCCTTGTTCAGTGGGAGGCTTGGATGACAAGTGGGGAGAAATCCTTCACTAAAACGGGCCGCAGGCGAAGAGCAACTTATGGTAAAGTCTGCCAGTGGGTCCTGACAGCGTGGAGCATTGTCAAAAAATCCACTATCAACGGGTTTGGAAAGGCTGGACTGCTGCTAGTTGAAGGGGCGGCTGGACTGCTGCGTGTTGAAGGGGCGGCTGGACTGCTGCGTGTTGAAGGGGCAGCTGGACTGCTGCGTGTTGAAGGGGCAGCTGGACTGCTGCGTGTTGAAGGGGCGGCTGGACTGCTGCGTGTTGAAGGGGCGGCTGGACTGCTGCGTGTTGAAGGGGCAGCTGGACTGCTGCGTGTTGAAGGGGCAGCTGGACTGCTGCGTGTTGAAGGGGCGGCTGGACTGCTGCGTGTTGAAGGGGCGGCTGGACTGCTGCGTGTTGAAGGGGCGGCTGGACTGCTGCGTGTTGAAGGGGCGGCTGGACTGCTGCGTGTTGAAGGGGCGGCTGGACTGCTGCGTGTTGAAGGGGCAGCTGGACTGCTGCGTGTTGAAGGGGCAGCTGGACTGCTGCGTGTTGAAGGGGCAGCTGGACTGCTGCGTGTTGAAGGGGCGGCTGGACTGCTGCGTGTTGAAGGGGCGGCTGGACTGCTGCGTGTTGAAGGGGCGGCTGGACTGCTGCGTGTTGAAGGGGCGGCTGGACTGCTGCGTGTTGAAGGGGCGGCTGGACTGCTGCGTGTTGAAGGGGCGGCTGGACTGCTGCGTGTTGAAGGGGCGGCTGGACTGCTGCGTGTTGAAGGGGCAGCTGGACTGCTGCGTGTTGAAGGGGCAGCTGGACTGCTGCGTGTTGAAGGGGCAGCTGGACTGCTGCGTGTTGAAGGGGCAGCTGGACTGCTGCGTGTTGAAGGGGCAGCTGGACTGCTGCATGTTGAAGGGGCGGCTGGACTGCTGCGTGTTGAAGGGGCAGCATGAGCTCAGAGGGGTATTTGCCTCCGGATGAAAGTGACGAGCGACAATGAAAACGATCCAACATCGGATGAAGCAATTCTGAGGCTATTCAACTCCAACACCGAAGGAGATGACTTCAGTGGTTTCAGTGCACAGGAGGAGGAAGATAGTGACCAATGACTTTCTTGGTAGGCTACTTTTTTAATTTGTTACAAGCCGTGTTTCGTTAAAGCCTATTTATTTTTGTTACAAGCCGTGTTTCATTTAAAGGCTGAGTAAAGTTAATTTGTTTCAATGTACCGGTAGGCACCTGCGGCTTATAGACATGTGCGGCTTATTTATGTACAAAATAAATTTTTTAATAATTCAGTGGGTGCGGTTTATATTCAGGTGCGCTTAATAGTCCAGCAATTACGGTAAGCTTTTATATAAAACCTATTACAAGTAGTGTTGGAGACAAAAGGGGGGCCTTGTAGGAGCATCCACCTGAACATTGTCTCTTCTCTTTGGTCTGTACCCTGTGAACCCTGACCCGGTACGTCAAGTACACTGAGGTGCCTGGGAACTTGCACCCTGGAACAGGCTCAGGCTTGGCGGAGGAGGTAGAACTGCGCTTGGGTGAGGCCGTTCTCACCTCTCTGGCGATGGGGACATTGTCAGGCCATCCGCTTCTTCCTCTTCACCCCCTGGGTGGGGTTTGGGGCAGGCTGGCTCCTTGATGCCGTGGATGGGATAGGATGCTTCTTAGACCAGGGGCCCTTAAGGTTCTCTGCTGCCCTGGGCTCGCAGCCTGGGGGGCTGGGCATCTGGGGATATTAAAGGTTGAGGGGGGTTGACCTGGTGCAGCTTGGGGGCAGGGGATCTTAAAGGTTGAGGGGGTTGACCTGCTGCAGTCTGGGCAAAGGTGTGGCGAGGCACAGGAGAGACACTGGGCTGTGTCTTCCTGGGCAGACAGAGCTGGAGGATTTCACCCTCTTTCTCCTTGCACCGTTTCTGCATCATCTGGACAGTGGGACCGAAAGGCCTTTAGGGTCTACTGGAGTATCCAGAATCTTCAGCTTCTCACTATCAGACACTGTGGATAGGTTGAGCCATCGAGCCCTCTCCTGGGATATCATGAGCCCTGTTGCTCTTCCTGACACCTAGACAGCGGCTTTCAGCAGACGCAGGTTGAGGTCTGTGGCAATACAGATCTTATCCCACAGACCCTTCTCCGGTGTGTACTGAGAGCCCTCACCGCTGTGGTGACTGATCTGTAGACCTTTTCTGTCGCAGAGGACTGGAAGCGCTCCTACTTGGTTGGGAAGGTGGGGCCAGTAGTCGAGGTCATGGAGGACTTCTGGCTGGGGTGTAGATGGGAAGCCACCAGGGTTTCGATGGGGGACCATGTGGGCAAGCCCAATCCCTGCCATGTCAACACAGTCTAACACCAACCTACCTTGGACAGGGTTCTTGGAGGAGAAAGGTGTAGTCCAGGTATGGGTAACCTCCTCCAGGCATTCTGGGAAGACTGGTAGTAGTTGCCTGGATACCCATTTGGCTTTGGGTAGCCTCTTACCCTCGTAGCGGGACGTGGGGGTCTCTGCTACTGCAATGGGCCACCAGTTTATTCGCAGCACGTTTGCACACAACCTGAAGGTCTATACTGAGAACTGGTGGGGATGGCGCCCTGCCTACTTGACCGGTTTTGGATTCCCGGCAGGAGGCTTGGTAGCCTGGCCTGAGGGGACGAAGGAGTCTTTGTCTCCATCCGATGATTCCAAAAGGAGGCTGTTGAAAAACCCTGTGGCGTTGTTATCGTCTCCAATCAGGGAGGCCGGGAGGTCATTGTTGGAGTCCTCCAACAGCGGGGCAGTGGCGTTGAGCTGGTCACCCCAGCTAGCGCTAGCAGTCACTCCACAGTTCCCTGTGGGGATGTCCATTGTCCCTGGTGAGCCATCGCGGGCTCCAGCCTCCATATTGAGGTCCTGTTGACTCAGGCTAGCTTGGCGTGCTAGCCTGCAACAGAGGCTCTTCACAGTGAAATGTGGACAGGAGCCAAGGGTGGCTAAGGCTTCCTGGGCACGTTGCAAGCTGAACACACCAAGTGGGTGTCTTTGACTGATATCTAGTTTCCACAGGAACAGATTCGTGCTGGGAGCTCCTCCTTGTTTGGGGTGGGAGATGCTTTTGTCGCCATAGCTTGGATGCTCTGTTTTTAGCTGTCGGGAAAAAAACTAGCGTGGTAGGCTAGTCCGATTACCCACTGATTGCTAGCTATCTCCGGTGTGATGGCCGGATACCGTTTTTTCTTGTCGAAGTAAAACCACAAAAACTAGCTAGCGTGGTGGCTAGCTTGCTAACGACTAGTCAGTGTTTCGATACAGCTAACTTGGTCTTGAATGAGTTAGCCGTGTCACAGCTGTACCCGTTCCTCCCTCAAATAATGTATCTTGACTATGGTGAAGGGAAAGTAAAATTGTCACCACCAGTCCCGAGAATAGCGCCCAGCAAGCGAGTTGTAAAACTCACTTCTTTGGACAGTTCAGCTAGTTGTGGAAAATGCTGTCATGTTGAAGCTTTCTGATGAGAAGAAAGTTTTGAATGACCCAGAGATGCTGCGTTTGACCTTTTTGTGGGATAGGAGGGACACCCTTTCCAGACGCACACAACTCAATAAAGGTTTTTGACAAACACGCTATAAGTGAAATGCCGAAAGGAATACTTGAAAGAGAACTGTCCTGCATAGCATGCTGCCCCCTGTCATTTCCAATTATTTTGTATATTCCAGAACTAGCACATCTGGTGTAAGTTCAGAAGGAGGCAACAATCAGATAAATGTGCTATGTAGAACAAATATGCCTCTCGGACATGTAGAATAAGAAATCACCCCGGCTCTATGCATTTCTACCTGCGACCTTTGGCAACTGAACTAGGTCTGGATTCTCTAATGAAAAGATCAGTTTGAATACTTGCCCAAATTAAAATCAGGAGTGCTTGTTTTTAACTATGACATAGAGGCTACATCAAATAAGGGCAACTTTCTCAGAATCTACCCTACATAAATGTGTAACATTTACCTGTGACAAATTTGCTGAAAGGTAACCTAATTTTCCCTTTCGCTGTACTCTTATTGGGATATAGGCGCGACAAGGAAGAAACCTGGCGTCTGGACTCTACACACTGACAGATTTAGACCCAAGCCACTTGCTGGTTGAAATGTCCACTCCGGTATTTGTGTGTATCTCCTCAGTACAAAGGGCGGGTGTGTGCAGTCGAAACGGAAAAGTTTAGTCGCGCAAGGAAAAAGAAGACCGCTGCAGTTAGGAGAAATGATTGCGTCTAGTTTCAGGGATTGTCAGGTAAATTAACCAATGTCCAGAGCTGCGTGTTATGTATTGGATTGCATATTATTATTGTTTAAATTCAATAGACTATGATATCGGGAAAGTAGAAAATAGGCTACATCCCACAGGTTGTTTCCTTCCATTAAGCTACTGCGCTGTTGATTGGCCATGCCAAATTTCAGATAGAGGTTAACTGTTTTATTTACAATGGATAAATTACATTTTACATTATTGTCCTGTTTTATTGTCCTGCATGACGGCAAGCTGCATAGGCTACTGTAACTTTTGTAGGCAACATTTTTATCGCGATAAACGATTTTCTATTGCAGTAGCCTAGGCAGTGAAGGTGTCTGTCGGCAATAAACATGTTTAGAGTTTCATGAACTGATGAAGTCAGATAGACTTTGGCCGAGGGACAATTTCCTCCACACACTAAAGTCCCGCTTGATAGCAAAAGTCTCCTAAGGCAAACCGATTAGTTTCCTCTCAAGGGACGTAAGGTTAGTGTGATAACCGCTTTCTATTTCCTTAGGCTTGGAGGGCAGAGGGTCTACCATTGTCCACATCCAGCAATGAGGCCTGCAAAATGTATGATGCTATACTCACACAGGTAGTCATTTTATTAGCTCTGTCTACACACAAACACACACACATTTGTTTTACTATCTTTGTGGTGACCAAACAATTGATTCCCATGAGAAATCCTATTTTCCCTTAACCTTTATCCCTAAACCTAATTGTAGCCCAGCGGCGGTTGGTGCCGTTTAAGATTAGGGAGGATAGCCTTATTTCTATTACAGCATATTGGATGATATTGGATATTCCATTCACCCAGCTCTATGTAACAATCGATAGGTTTATGCTACTACATGATACTCAAATTTTCCCAATACCCATCATAAGGTAGCTACAACCTAGCCTACAAATGAACGTTTATAAAGTAAAGGTTGAGACAAATTGGAGTAATCAAGGTGACACATTCAATACCACCTTCATCTAGCTGATCTGGGGTGTAATCATTAGTCCAAACAGTCAACTAAAACGATAGTTTTTGTTGGACAAATTCAGGCAGGTCCATCCCCGTTTTGTTCCGTTTGCTTCAGTTTAATAAACGTTTTGGAATAAAAAACACCCCCGATCATCCGCACACACAGATTACATTTTCGTAGCAGCCGCATGCAGCGTCATCACTTTGCTTCTTGTATAATTCCTTCTTGCATTTACACTCTCTCTCT
This sequence comes from Oncorhynchus keta, assembly GCF_023373465.1. Lineage (NCBI taxonomy): Eukaryota > Metazoa > Chordata > Actinopteri > Salmoniformes > Salmonidae > Oncorhynchus > Oncorhynchus keta. The sequence goes on along the minus strand of NC_068442.1, from coordinate 12,577,820 downwards.
CACCTTTTCCCTTCACTTGTCACTTCAATGCCCAACACAACAGTGGTCTGTCACCAGGTGAAAAACCTCTCTTAAGCCCAACCTTCATACCATAACTGCTAACGCTAACCACTACGCAGCCTATATCGTTCTCACCGTATTAGCTAACGTCATAGTCAACATAGCTACTAGAACGAACATGTTAGTAAACCCACAATCCAATCCATGTGTACTATCATGCAGTATAGCAAACAGTTTAGCAATTACACCGGTGGGCCTCGTGGCAATAAATTAATAAAATAGAAAGTTTACCTTGACTTGGAAGAGATGCAGTGTTGGCTAGCCTTAGCTTGCTGGCTAACATGAATAGCATTCCTCTCTGTTTGAGTCAAGTTGTTGAGTTGGCTAAATTAGCTGCATTATTTAGCTACTGGAAGAAGGTGAAAGGTAAGATAAAATACAATGAAATATAGCAAGCTCTCGCTTTCTCACATGTCGCTGCTGCTTCTTAATTTTAGAAATTATTTTAACTGTTCAATTATTGTCTTTCTCTCTTTGAGTCATCTCATCACACGTTATGCACTTCAGTGCTAGATAGCTGTAGCTCATGCGTTCAGAACTAGATTCATTCTCTAAATCCTTTGATTGGATGAACATGTCAGTTCATGCTGCAAGAGCTCTGAATGGTTGGTGGATGTCCTCCAGAAGTCGTCATGAGTACCGTGTAAGTCTATGGAAAGGGGTGAGAACCATGATCCTCCTAGGTTTTGTATTGAAGTCAATGGACCTAGAAGAGGATGGATAATAGCTGTCCTCCGGTTACACCATGGTGCTACACTAGAGGGTTCTGTTGAGGCTGCTGTAGACTTTCATTGCAACTGTTTTAATCAGTTATTTGGTGACCTGAATATAATTACACTGAACAAAAATATAAACGCAACATGCAACAATTTCAACGATTTTACTGAGTTGCAGTTCATATAAGGAAATCAGTCCATTTTAAGTTCATTAGGCCCTAATCTATGGATTTCACATGACAGGGAATACAGATATGCATCTGTTGATCACAGATACCTTAAAAAATAGGTATGGGCGTGGATCAGAAAACCAGTCGATATTTGGTGTTACCACCATTTTCCTCATGCAGCGTGACGCATCTCCTTCGCATAGAGTGGAATATTGTCCCACTCCTCTTCAATAGCCGTGCGAACGAAGCTGCTGGATATTGGCAGGAACTGGAACATATTGTCATACATGTTGATCCAGAGCATCCCAATGCAGTTCTTGGAAGAACTGGGACATTTTTAGCTTCCAAGAATTATGCACAGATCCTTGTGACATGGGGCTGTGCATTATCATGCTGAAACATGAGGTGATGGCGGCGGATGAATGACACAATGGGCCTCAGAATCTCGTCACTGTATCTCTGTGCATTCAAAATGCAATTGTGTTCATTTTCTGTTGCTTATGCCTGCCTGTACCATAACCCCACTGCCAGCATGTGGCTCTCTGTTCACAACGTTGACATCAGCAAACCACTCGCCCACACAACGCCATACACGCTGTCTGCCATCTGCCCAGTACAGTTGACACCGGACTTCATCCGTGAAGAGCACACTTCTCCAGCGTGCCAGGGGCCATCGAAGGTGAGCATGTTCCCACTGAAGTCGGCTACAACGCCGAACTGCAGTCAGGTCAAGACACTGGTGGGAACGACGAGCACGCAGATGAGCTTCCCTGAGACCGTTTCTGACAGTTTGCGCAGAAATTCTTTGGTTGTGCAAACCCACAGTTTCATCAGATGTCGGGGTGGCTGGTCTCCGATGATCCCGCAGGTGAAGAAGCCAGATGTGTAGGTTTTAGGCTGCCGTGGTTACACGTGGTCTGCGTTTGTGAGTCTGGTTGGATATACTGCCAAATTCGCCAAGATGATGTTAGATGTGGCTTATGGTAGAGAAATTAACATGAAATGATCTGGCAACAGTTCTGGTGGACATTCCTGCATACTAATTTCACGCTCTCTCAAAACATGAGACATCTGTTTATTTTCCCAAGCACAAGTTGCACCTGTGTAATGATAATGCTGTTTAATTAGCTTAGTGGTTAGAGCTTTGGGCCAGTAACCGAAAGGTTGATAGATCGAAAACCCAAGCTGACAAGGTAAAAATGTGTTCTGCCCCTGAACAAGGCTGTTCCTAGGCCGTCATTGTAAAAAAGAATTTGTTCTTAACTGACTTGCCTGGTTAAATAAAAATTACAATTATATGCCACACCTGTCAGGTGGATCAAATCAAATGTATTTATATAGCCCTTCGTACATCTGCTGATATCTCAAAGTGCTGTACAGAAACCCAGCCTAAAACCCCAAACAGCAAGCAATGCAGGTGTAGAAGCACGGTGGCTAGGAAAAACTCCCTAGAAAGGCCAAAACCTAGGAAGAAACCTAGAGAGGAACCAGGCTATGTGGGGTGGCCAGTCCTCTTCTGGCTGTGCCGGGTGGAGATTATAACAGAACATGGCCAAGATGTTCAAATGTTCATAAATGACCAGCATGGTCGAATAATAATAAGGCAGAACAGTTGAAACTGGAGCAGCAGCATGGCCAGGTGGACTGGGGACATCAAGGAGTCATCATGTCAGTTAGTCCTGGGGCATGGTCATAGGGCTCAGGTCCTCCGAGAGAGAAAGAAAGAGAGAAGGAGAGAATTAGAGAACGCACACTTAGATTCACACAGGACACTGAATAGGACAGGAGAAGTACTCCAGATATAACAAACTGACCCTAGCCCCCCGACACAAACTACTGCAGCATAAATACTGGAGGCTGAGACAGGAGGGGTCAGGAGACACTGTGGCCCCATCCGAGGACACCCCCGGACAGGGCCAAACTGGAAGGATATAACCCCACCCACTTTGCCAAAGCACAGCCCCCACACCACTAGAGGGATATCTTCAACCACCAACTTACCATCCTGAGACAAGGCTGAGTGTAGCCCACAAAGACCTCTGGATGGATATATTGGAAAAAGAAAAAGGCTCACTAAATCGGCGTAAACAAATGTATGCACAAAATGTGAGAGAAATTAGCTTTTCATTACATTTGGAACCTTTCTGGGGACTTTTATTCAGCTCATGAAACATTGGACCAACACTACATGTTGCGTTTACATTTTTGTTAAGTATAGTTTTATCAACAAAAATAGCCTTTCGTGACCTAACACTCACAATTTACTGACTTTGCTGATAGCTACTTTATTGAAGAAAATGTACTTCGCTAGATGGGACAACCACACATCACATTATCTTAAATGCACCAACTGTAAGTCGATCTGGATAAGACCGTCTGGTAAATGACTAAAATGTAAAAAGGATCACTTTTAATGTTTCACTTGACATTTTTGTGAAATTCACTGAGTAGGATGGTCCTCCCTTCCCCCCTCTAAGGAGCCTACACTGTTGTAACCTTGAATCTAACCCCTAAGCCTAAAATGGCCTTTTTCCTTGTGGTAAAAAAAAAGTAACAATGGTCATTGTGTATAATTGCTGACATAAACCTTACAACTTACTGGAGAGAGACATATGTTCCTTTTTGTGATCTGAACACATTCTGTTAAACTTTTGGGGGTTTGTTATCTTAAATCCCAGTATGTAACCTGGCGCAATGATGAGAACCTTGGAGGAGTCGAGGGATGCATGTCTGCAGTCAAGTCAGCTGACCCTGACTTTGGTATGTAAGAACATAGTGAGACTTCTAGTAATCAATTTTTCCTCATAAAAAAGATAGCATTGTATGGGTGTTAAACCCTTAGTAGGCCTGCACAGAATCCTATTCAGCCTATAAAGATACATTATTAACAAGCACTCGAAAGAGGTTACTGGAGCATTAAGGCTATAGCAATGACACTCACTAGGCTACATTCAGGACTTCAGTCTAAATACAGTACAACATTGTAACATTGAGGATTAAGCTAACATTGAAGTGTAGTACAGTGCTGTGAGCGTCCCAGTCTGAAATCAACCCTAGCCTTACGTCAGGACACTTCTCATAGATCTGAACGGAGCGGATGGGTGTAACCAATCTGGTGGAAATTCTACCTTCCTTTCAGATGACGAGGTGGAGCCATGGCCATATTATTTTACATCCATACAATTCTTTCAGATCATTGAGAAGTGTCTAGGATTGGAGCTATGAGGTTGAATTCCAACTATCCGATGTTAACTCTGAGGGTCTACATTTATCACGACGACTGTAGCTTTTGAGAGAATAGTGAATGAGTATCTAGGGGTTGACTAGGCCTTCAGACTTACCAAAAGTGTCCCTGTGCCCTGTAGTGATGGGTCATGTGATCAGCACGGGGATGGAGCTGGTGGGGACAGGGAGTTCGGTTCTTCTGAACGAGCGCCTGGCCAGCGCAGTGAAGAGGACTGTAGAGCTCTGCCAGATCCAGCAGGACATTACCACCAGGGAGAGGCTGCACGTCAGGGCCATGGAGCACTTCTCCAAGGGGTGAGAACCAGGGAACCACTGGAGATCTGAGAGCGATCTGGGTCTGTAGCCACAAAACATCTCAGAAAAAGTCCTAGGAATCCTGTTAACCTATTTTAAAATGACAACAAACACCCAGCTAAAGGTAGGTTTTTAGGATGATGGTAGTACACTGCCCAGACAAACTCTAAGCCAGGAGTAAAATCAACTCATAAGTTTCTCAGCTGGTCATCCCGACAGTTTGAGTTACCGCAAAGGAAAGCTGGTGATGACGCTCTGACTTTGTTGCAAAATGATGGGGAATATCCAATCGCTGTACGGCATCGCCATCTGTGAACTCTATAGGTAATGTACTTCAGACAACCACGGTGAATGTGACTGTACATCAAATGTTGCAATGGTAAAAAGTTTGATCAAATTGTCACCCCGCACGATCACTTTGCCTACTCTTAATTATTGCCTAATATGTTGGCCTGCATAACCAATTCTGATGGGTGTTAAAAGCAGAATTTGGACAATATTACAGTCAACACACTTGACACTCCGGTTTAACATCTCCAAATTGCTAGGGTACAGTAGGGGTGTATTTATTAAAGAAACTGTTTACCGTTTTAAGAACTAAATGGAACGAAGCGGGGAGGGCCCTACCTGAGTTTGTCCAATAGAAACTCTTGTTTGCATTTTCCATTTGGAGTGACTGGTTTCTGTTGCAAGACGTTTTGCAAATCGGCATAATGATTACACTTGCCGATAATGTTGCATACAACGTTAACATAAGCCCTAGATGACTTCAATTGCCCAACTTATAGGCATACCCAATGTAGATATCTTTTTTTAACAATGTGATGTTGTGCTCCAAAAGGATCACTTGAAATAACATGATGTAGCTAATTTAATAATAAAAAAGCCAAACATGTTTATTAGCTTAGTGATTATAAGTATTCAGGTATATATAATTGTGTAATAGGTCTCATGTGAAATCATAGTCGGAAGTGCAAGATGTACAGTACCAGTCAAAAGTTTGGACACCTACTCATTCAAGGGTTTTTCCTTTACATTCTACATGGTAGAATAATAGTGAAGACATCAAAACTATGAAATAACACATGGAATCATGTAGTAACCAAAAATGTGTTAAACAAATCTAAATGGATGACTGCCAAGAGTGTGCAAAGCTTTCTCTCAACCAGCTTCATGAGTTAGTCACCTGGAATGCATTTCAATAACAGGAGTGCCTAGTTAAAAGTTCATTTGTATAATGTCTTTCCTTCTTGATGCGTTTGTGCCAATCAGTTGTGTTGTATGGGAGGTATACAGAATATAACCCTATTTGGTAAAAGACCAAGTCCATATTATGGCAAGAACAGCTCAAATAAGCAAGGAGAAATGACAGTCCATTATTCCTTTAAAACATGGTCATTCAATGCGGAAAATTTCAGTAATTTTTTAAGTGTCTTCAAGTGCAGTTGCAAAAACCATCAAGTGCTATGATGAAACTGTCTCTCATGAGGACCGCCACAGGAAAGGAAGACCCAGAGTTACTTCTGCTGCAGAGGATAAGTTCATTGGAGTTATCTGCCTCAGAAATTGCAGCACAAATAAATGCTTCAGAGTTCAAGTAACAGACTGATCTCAACATCAATTGTTCAGAGGTAACTAGGTAAATCAGGCCTTCATGTTCGAATTGCTGCAAAGAAACCACTACTAAAGGACACCAGTAATAAGAAGAGACTTGCCTGGGCAAAGAAACACGAGCAATGGACATTAGACTGGTAGAAATCTGTCATTTGGTTTGCTGAGTCCAAATTTGAGATTTTTGGTTCCAACCGCCGTGTCTTTTTGAGACGCAGAGTAGGTGAACGGATGATCTCCGTATGTGTGGTCCCCACTGTGAAGCATGGAGTGATGGTGTGGGGGTGCCTTGCAGGTGACACTGAGGGATTTTATTTAGAATTTAAGGCACACTAAACCAGCACGGCCACCTCAGCGATACGTCATCCCATCTGGGTTGTGCATCATTTCATTTTCAACAGCAAAAGTGAGTGATAGAGTGCTGCATCAGATGACCTAGCCTCCACAATCACCCAACCCAATTGAGGTGGTTTGGGATGAGTTGAACAACTGAAGGAAAAGCAGTCAACAAGTGCTCAGCATATGGGGGAAATCCTTCCAGATTGTTGGAAAAGTGTTCCAGTTGAAGCTTGTTGAGAATGCCTCGTGTGTGCAAAGCTGTCAAGGAAAAGGTTGGCTACTTTGAAGAATCTAAAATATTAATTATATTTTGATTTACACTTATTTTGTTGGTTACTGCATGATTCCAAATGTGTCATTTCATTAGTTTTGATTTCTTCACTAAAATTCCACAATGTAGAAAATAGTAAAAATAAAGAAAAACCCTTGGAGTAGGTTTGTCCAAACTTTTGATTGGTACTGTAGGTCTAAGTTAATTATGGATTGATCATATAGAAGTATCAAAACCATTATTTTAAGAACTCCAAAGAATTTGCATGTGGTGGAGGAACCACTTACTCGCTGCATTTGTCTATTATCAAGACACCTGCTAGTAACACTTAACTGGTTAGGATAGCTCATGTGGTCTCCTAAATATCTGACTAGGTATGACGCTGATGACGAAAGAAGCTTCATGCATAGATTTTTACCTGTATGAGTAAAATGTCTCTATCCTCCCATCTTCTACTCGGGAGACGCTTAGTGGATAAGGGCCCTAATTTACATTATTGTTCCCAGGGGACAATAGAACTGTACTAGCACTGATATTGAGGTCCAAATTTTGGACAGCAGAAGAGATTCCACAAGCGAAAACAAAACCACATCTGTTCGGCTCGTCTTGTGTAATAGCCTTGGAACAGGGTCAAAGGAATACACTGGAGAATTGAGGTCACCCAGCAAAACAGACCATTCACACACCAGTATCTTTGTTTTTACCAGGCGACTCGGCCTTATGACTTCGTCACATGCTTCTAAAAACAGTTCCTTCCTTAAGTCTACAAATACATCTAAGCTATAGAAAAAATCATATGAATCTCCAAGAGCACAATTAAGTAGCACAACTCCAATCTAAAACCAAAGTAACATCTCTCATTTGATCTGATGTTGATTTGCTTTCATTGCGTTCCTGTGGTTTTAATGTGACTTAAGACAATAGAGAATAACTACTGTCTGTCCCCTGTAGGAACTTCCCTAAGGCGTGTGATGTTTGGGAGGAGATCCTGGTGGAACACCCTACTGACCTGCTCGCCCTGAAGTTTGCCCACGACAGCTTCTTCTACCTAGGGGCACAGATCCAGATGAGAGACTCTGTGGCCCGGGTGCTGCCTCACTGGAAGCCCCACATGCCTCTCTATAGGTAGGTGCTGCCTCACTGGAAGCCCCACATGCCTCTCTATAGGTAGGTGCTGCCTCACTGGAAGCCCCACATGCCTCTCTATAGGTAGTCATTACACAATTGCACATGGGTCTTTTTTTTTCTCTGAGGATATGCAATTGTTAGCTGTACCAAGGGGGTATTATCTGATTGTCAGGGCATTGTGATAGGTTCATGGCATTTACACTGAACAAAAATATAAATGCAACTTGTAAAGTGTTGGTTTCATGAGCTGAAATAAAATATCCCAGAAATGTTGCATATGCACAAAAAGCTTATTCCTCACCAATGTCTTGACCTGACTGCAGTTTAGCGCCGTAACCGACTTCAGTGGGCAAATTCTCACCTTCTATGGCCACTGGCACGCTGGTGAAGTGTGCTCTTCGTGGATGAATCAAGTACTGAGACGCAAGGTTTCAGTCAGATATAGCCTTTGTAATACTGTATTTTTCATATCAAATCAAATCAAATTTTATTTGTCACATACACATGGTTAGCAGATGTTAAATGCGAGTGTAGCGAAATGCTTGTGCTTCTAGTTCCGACAATGCAGTGATAACCAACAAGTAATCTAACTAACAATTCCAAAACTACTGTCTTATACACAGTGTAAGGGGATAAGGAATATGTACATAAGGATATATGAATGAGTGATGGTACAGAGCAGCATACAGTAGATGGTATCGAGTACAGTATATACATATGAGATGAGTGTGTAGACAAAGTAAACAAAGTGGCATAGTTAAAGTGGCTAGTGATACATGTGTTACATAATGATGCAGTCGATGATGTAGAGTACAGTATATACATATGCATATGAGATGAATAATGTAGGGTAAGTAACATTATATAAGGTAGCATTGTTTAAAGTGGCTAGTGATATATTTACATAATTCCCATCAATTCCCATTATTAAAATGGCTGGAGTTGGGTCAGTGTCAATGACAGTGTGTTGGCAGCAGCCACTCACACTGTTAGTGGTGGCTGTTTAACAGTCTGATGGCCTTGAGATAGAAGCTGTTTTTCAGTCTCTCGGTCCCAGCTTTGATGCACCTGTACTGACCTCGCCTTCTGGATGATAGCGGGGTGAACAGGCAGTGGTTCGGGTGGTTGATGTCCTTGATGATCTTTATGGCCTTCCTGTAACAACGGGTGGTGTAGGTGTCCTGGAGGGCAGGTAGTTTGCCCCCGGTGATGCGTTGTGCAGTCCTCACTACCCTCTGGAGAGCCTTACGGTTGAGGGCGGAGCAGTTGCCGTACCAGGCGGTGATACAGCCCGCCAGGATGCTCTCGATTGTGCATCTGTAGAAGTTTGTGAGTGCTTTTGGTGACAAGCCGAATTTCTTCAGCCTCCTGAGGTTGAATAGGCGCTGCTGCGCCTTCTTCACGACGCTGTCAGTGTGAGTGGACCAATTCAGTTTGTCTGTGATGTGTATGCCGGGGAACTTAAAACTAGCTACCCTCTCCACTACTGTTCCATCGATGTGGATAGGGGGGTGTTCTCTTGAGGGCCATTCTTGTTAAATAACTCATAGTATTTCATCATAGGCTCCCACTCGGCTAGACAGTAATTGCCTCTGTATATAAGTGTTTACTGTGATCAACAATCACCGCTGGCAGTCAGACCATGAGTCCCAACAGTCGATTTCAAATCGAATGATCCCATTTTCAAACTTTTTTTTCTTTCTTTTTTTCCCCCAAAAACAAATGGATGGCTATTTATTCTAGGGCGTTGTAATTCATCCTTAAATGCACTACACGAATATTGACCTAGCTAGCTTGCCTCGGGTCTGCTATTGCTCTAGCACTGCTTTAATACTTGTACTTTCTTTGCTTTTTCCTGCAGCTACCTAAAAGGCTTATATTCCTTTGGACTTCTGGAGACTCATTTTTATGACCAGGCTGAGAAAATAGCTAAAGAGGTGAGATGTTTCTGGCGGTGTCAATTTGCCATGGAAATGATTTGGAGCTGTCAATCATTCATTCTGTCGTCTTGCAACGATGACCTCAGCTGGTTAAATTGTCCAACCTTCATAGCAATCAAACCACATTCAGAAGATGTCTATTACTGTGCAGACGTTTCTGTTGCGTAGGCAATCAACTAGACTGACCAATGTGCTACCATGAGGTAGTTCAATCTACAATCTTCTCCTCTAACCCTCAGGGCCTGGCTCTAACCCCGGAGGATGCCTGGTGTGTCCACTCTGTAGCCCACGTCTACGAGATGAAGGCTGAGGTGGAAAAGGGCCTCAAGTTCATGGAGAGCACAGAGAAAGACTGGGCGGTGGGTTTTCATCACGAGTCCAACTGCTGCATGTTATGTCATTCAACACCTCAATATGGCCTGGTACCAGATCTGTTTGTGCTGACTTGCCAGCTCCTTGAAAAAAAAAAAAAAAATTTTTTATTTAACTAGGCAAGTCAGTTAAGAACAAATCCATTATTTATTATGAAGGCCTACTGAGGAACAGTGGGTTAACTGCCATTTTCAGTAGCAGAACGACTGATTTTTACCTTGTCATCTCAGAGATTCAATCCAGCTACCTTTCAGTTACTGGCCCAACGCTCTAACCACTAGGCCACGTGCCGCCCCAACTCCTATAGTCATTGTCATGCCAATGCATACAGCTCTGGCACCAGGCTAGGCTTGAACTATCTGTGTAAATACGTAATTAACTTTGACGTTTTCATTTGCAGGGATGTGACATGCTAGCCTGTCACAACTACTGGCATTGGGCCCTATACTTCATCGAAAAGGTACAGATTGTAATGAGATACTCCAATCAAGTGCACTGTTATCACACAGTAGGGCTGTTGGGGATATAATTTATATATGTTGTACCTTTCTGTGGGTTCTCTGAAGTGTGAAGTTGATTACAGTTGGACATGTTTGTATTAGTGTGCATTATCTGTGTAATTAACTTTAAGACTCATACTTGTTTTTCAATTTGGATTTGTTTGTGTTTTCTCCCCCGCAGGGAGATTATGATGCAGCTCTGAACATATTTGACAGCCAGGTTAGTGCTCTCAATAAGTTCTCATCAAGACTAATTTGGCCTCGCAGATGGCGTACCAAAGGCCTTCCAAGAATCCTACTGTAGCAGCACTTACTGTATGGGAGCAGAGTAAAAGCTATAAGGTGTGGTTATGTTGTGCTGCAGACTTGGGGTCACCTTAAAATATAAGTTCAATCGGTTTTTGTTCACAACATGATAGCAATGTGGTATTTTTATGGGCAAAGAGTAAATCCAAAGCGAATTGGGGGCGGGGGGGGGGTCAGTGCCGTAACTAAGGTTGCTGCAGGGAGTTTCAGACCTCACTAAAACTCCAATGTTCCAATATCTAGTGGAAAGCCTTCCCAAAAGAGGGGAGGATGTACTTACTTTTGGGTGGGTGGGACACAACTACTCATTCTAGGGTCTTTATTAAGACTATTTTCTACATTGGTGAATAATATTGAAGATATCAAAACTATGAATAACACATATGGAATCATGTAGTAGTCCTGTTGAAAAACAAATGATAGTACCACTAAGCGCAAACCAGATTGGATGTCGTATAGCTGCAGAATGCTGTGGTAGCCATGCTGGTTAAGTGTAGGTGATCATCCGTTCACCTACTCTGCGTCTCACAAAGACACGGCGGTTGGAACCAAAAATCTCACATTTGGAGGACCGATTTCCACCGGTCTAATGTCCATTGCTCGTATTTCTTGGCAAAAGCAAGTCTCTTCTTCTTATTGATGTCCTTTTAGTAGTGGTTTCTTTGCAGCAATTGGACCGTGAAGGCCTGATTCATGCAGTCTCCTCTGAACAGTTGATGTGTCTGTTACGTGAACTCTGAAGCATTTATTTGGGCTGCAATTTCTGAGGCTGGTAACTCTAATGAACTTATCCTCTGCAGCAGAGGTAAATTTGGCTCTTCCTTTCTTGTGGCGGTCCTCATGAGAGCCAGTTTCATCATAGTGATTGATGGTTTTTGCGACTGCACTTGAAGAAACGTTCAAAGTTCTTTAAATGTTCCGTATTGACTGACCGATGGGCTGTTTCTCTTTGCTTATTTGTTCTTTCCATAACATGGACTTGGTATTTTACCAAATAGGGAGATCTTCTGTATACTACCCCTACCTTGTCACAACACAAGTGATTGACTCAAACGCATTCAGAAGTTAAGAAATTCCACAAAGTAACTTTTAAGAGGGCACACCTGTTAATTGAAATGCATTCCAGGTGACTACCTCTTGAAGCTGGTTGAGATAATGAGTGCAAAGCTGTCAAGTCAAAGGGTGGCAACTTTGAAGAATCTCAAATGTAAAATATATTTTGATTTGGTTAACACTTTTTATATATATTTTTTTCTCTTACAACATGATTCCCTATGTGTTATTTCATAGTCTACAATGTAGAACATAGTAAAAAAAAAAAGAAAGAAAAGCCCTCAAATGATTAGGTGTGTCCAAGCTATTGACTGTGTGTGTTATATATTCTGTTATTAATATTAGAAAACATGTGTCCTAGTATGTAGTTACAGCCCTGGAAAATATGAACAGTAAAGCAACATTGTGTCTCTGGAACATATGCTGTAATTTTATAATAAGCTAAATAAACTGGGTGGTTCGAGCCCTGAATGCTGATTGGCTGACAGCCGTGGTCTATCAGACCGTATAGTTTTACTGCTTTAATTACATTGGAAACCAGTTTCTTATAGCAATAAGGCACCTCGGGGGTTTGTGGTATATGGCCACTCCAAGCCCTCCATGTTGCGTCGTGGATAAGAACAGTCATATACCACACCCCCTCCTGCCTTATTGCTTAAATACAGCAGTCAAGTCTGCCCTTATTATTTTATTGGTACATTGGGAATGGATAGGGAACTACTGTATCAATTCTTGAAAGTAAAGCAAGTATGAGGTGGTAGGGTAGCCTAGTGGTTAAAGTGTTGGACTAGTAAACGAAACGTTGCAAGTTCAAATCTCCGAGCTGACAAGGTACAAATCTGTCGTTCTGCCCCTGAACAGGCAGTTAACCCGCTGTTTCTAGGCCGTTATTGAAAATAAGAATTTGTTCTTAACTGACTTGCCTAGTTAAATAAAGGTCAAATTAAAAAAATTAAAAAATGAGCGAATTGATATTCCCTTGTTGGAGAGGCATTTAAACACATAGTTACCCATACGGCTGAAGTCACAGGTTGTGACATACGGCTGTGTACTGAACAGAAGTGACTGTTTCCCCTCAGGTGTCTCGGCGTGGTAGGGCTTCAGGGGCCATGCTGGACACTGTGGACGCCTGCTCTCTACTCTACAGACTGGAGATGGAGGGTTAGACATACTTACTGCTCAAGTTTACTGTTACGTGCACTCAACTTACTATGTGTATCTAGTGTCTAGTCAGGTGTGTGTGTGTCTTATCGATAGGCTTGTGTTCAATGTTTGTGTGTCTTTTGATTTACTTTCCTCCTGTGTGTCAGGTGTGTGCGTGAAGGACCGCTGGCGGGAGCTGCAACAACTCACAGAGCCCCACACTGACGACCATGTGCTGTTGTTCAACGACCTCCACTTCCTCATGTCGTCGCTGGGAGCCAAGGAGTCCGGGGGAGCGGCCCAGTCCCAGCGCCTGCTGGAGGGCCTCCGGGAGCGGGCCAAGTGAGCACCACACCACCGCTGGCTTATGGAACTCCTACACAGCCCCCTTACATAACACACGAGGAGAAAACGAGTGGGAGTATGACTGGTGGGGTGAGAGGGATAAGCCTCAGAGTGGAGAGAGAGCTCAGGGTTGCTCACTCTCTGTTGCGCTCTCCCACAGGTTGTGGTGTTTACGTGTGTGGCTGTAATGTGTTCTGACACCCCTGACCACAGGCTCTATACACTATGTTCCTCAGCGAACAACCCCTTCTGCCAAAAAATCAGATCCTGGGCAGTTGTCATGTTTCTGATTGTTACGTAACAGGAAAATATAGCGTGGAGGCAGCCAAGGCACCTTTGGGCCAATGCAGCTTTTTGAGAGGGGAAAAATCAATTCCCAAAGTGAGGAGAGAAACTCAATTCTATTTTGAATTGGCCGACTGGGCTCTTTCAGATGCGCTTTTGGTCAATTAATTTTGCTTGTGTAATGCTTTCTGTTATGAAAATTTGCATCCGGGTATCCTGGAAGGATATTGATCTCATTCCGTCAACAGAGGATGTCTGGTTGCTCTTCAAAACTGATTTTATCACCATCTTAAATCAATGAGCATGCCCCGTTCAAAAATGTAGAACTAAGAACAGATATAGCCCTTTGTTCACCCCAGACTTGACTGCCCTTGACCAGCACAAAAACATCCTGTGGTGTTCTGCATTAGCATCGAATAGCCACCGTGATATGCAACTTTTCAGGGAAGTCAGGAACCGATTTATAGTCAGTTAAGAAAGTGAAGGCTAGCTTTCTCAAACAGAAAATGGTTTCCTGTAGCACTAACTCCAAAAAGTTCTGGCACACTGTAAAGTCCATGGAGAGTAAGATCACCTCCTCCCAGCTGCCCACTGCACTGAGGATAGGGAACACTGTCACCACCGATAAATCTACGATAATCGATCATTTCAATAAGCATTTTTCTACGACTGGCCATGCTTTCCACCTGGCTGGTCATGGGTGCACCTCAGCCACGCTCCACGGTCCTAAACAATATCATAACCGCCATCGATAAAAGACAGTACTGTGCAGCCGTCTTCATCGACCTGGCCAAGGCTTTCTGTCAATCACAGCGTTCTTATCGGCAGACTCAATAGACTTGGCTTCTCAACTGACTGCCTCGCCTGGTTCAACAACTACTTCTCAGAGTTCAGTGTGTCAAATTGGAGGGCCTTTTGTCCGGACCTCTGGCAGTCTCTATTGGGGTGCCACAGGGTTCAATCCTCGGGCCGACTCTTTTCTCTGTATATATCAATGACGTTGCTCTTGCTGCTGGTGATTCCCTGATCCACCTCTACGCAGACGACACCATTCTGTATACATCTGGCCTTTCTTTGGACTCCTCCAAATGAGCTTCAACGCCATACAAAACTCCTTCCGTGGCCTCCAACTGCTTTTAAATGCTAGTAAAACTAAGTGCATTCTCTTCAACTGATTGCTGCCCCCCGCCTGTCTAGCATCACTATTCTGGACGGTTCTGACCTAGAATATGTGGACAACTACAAATACCTAGGTGTCTGGTTACTGTAAACTCTCCTTCCAGACTCACATTAAGTGTCTCCAATCCTAAATTAAATCTAGAATCGGCTTCCTATTTTGCAACAAAGCCTCCCTCACTCATGCTGCCAAACACCCTCGTAAAACTGACTATCCTACTGATCCTTGACTTCAGCGATGTCATTTATAAAATAGCCTCCAATACTCTACTCAGACTACATCCAGTTTGCTATCACAGTGCCATCTGTTTTGTCACCAAAGCTCCATATACTCCCCACCACTGCGACCTGTATGCTCTTGTTGGCTGGCCCTCACTATATTTGTATTTTTTTTTTACCCCTTTTTCTCCCCAATTTCGTGGTATCCAATTGTTTAGTAGCTACTATCTTGTCTCATCGCTACAACTCCTGTACGGGCTCGGGAGAGAAGAAGGTTGAAAGTCATGCGTCCTCCGATACACAACCCAACCAAGGCGCACTGCTTCTTAACACAGCGCCAACCAACCCGGAAGCCAGGCGCACCAATGTGTCGGAGGAAACACCATGCACCTGGCAACCTTGGTTAGCACGCACTGCGCCCGACCCGCCACAGGATTCGCTGTTGCGCGATGAGACAAGGATTTCTCTACCGGCCAAACCCTCCCTAACCCGGACAACGCTAGGCCAATTGTGCGTCGCCCCACGGACCTCCCGGTCACGGCCGGTTACGACAGAGCCTGGGCGCGAACCCAAATCTGGCCCTCACTATATATTTGTCGCCAAACCCACTGGCTCCAGGTCATCTATAAGTCTTTGCTAGGCAAAGCCCTGACTTATCTCAGCTCACTGGTCACCATAGCAACACCCACCCGTAGCACGCGCCCCAATGGGTATATTTCACTTGTCATCCCCAACACTTCCTTTGGCCGCCTTTCCTTCGAGTCCTCTGCTGCCAATAACTGGAACGAATTGCAAAAATCACTGAAGCTGGAGTCTAACTTTAAGCAGCAGCTGTCAGAGCTTGTTCTCAACTGGCCTACCTGGTTAAATAAAGGTCAAATAAAAATCTGGAAAATAAAAAAGTTCTAACTAGCCAATGTCACTAGGTGAGTGGATGGTAGCTAATAGACTTGCTCTTTATGAGCCACAAACTTAACCAACTACTGCTATCTTAAATGTGTGTTGAGCCGTAGAGTTGACTGTAGTAAAATCCTTTATCTTATTTGGTGTTTCTTGTGTTGTTTGGTGAGATCCCCAGCCACACACACCATGTGTCTTTACAGATCGCCTGATGTTTACCGCCACCATTTGTCTACCACCATTTGTCTGGTCCTAGTGGTCGAGTGTAATTTCCCAAATAAAACCAAAATATAAGTACTGTGACAGAGTAGGCTACCAAAAATGATCGTTTATTTGATTCCTTTGAGGCTTCCTTTGTTTCCGTGTTTGTGAACAGTGATGCAGAGTTAGAAAACATATCACGCTACTATTATACCAAAAAAAAAGATTTCTTTAAAACCACATTGTAGACCACTCAAATAGTTTTTAGTGTCTCAAAAATCAAACCTGGTACAGACATCATCTATAATGCATTACATCATCTATACACGTTTGCATAAGCAAAGTACAGTGAATGAAAGGACAATTGTAAAGAAACCTCTCCGTTGGAGGATACGGTGGCAGGCTTTGGCGCGGGCATTTCCATTATTGTTACTGGATAAAACGTCACTATTTATTTTCATCAAGACCGTGAAAATGTTAATTTTGGCTGGACAGCTGACAAAGATCATCCCTTATTTCGTTGTATGAGCTTCAGTTTCAACGGAGCCGTCATTACAGAAAGTACATACACATTTACAAGGTAGGCCACCCATGGCTTTACACTTTGTAATGATGGCACCAAGGGCACAATTCACATGGTCAGCTTCATACTTAACAGACACATTGTAATCCAAAAATGCATTCATAATCAACCCCAGATACTTGTGCTCACTGACAACGTTAATATGGCAGGAGAACATTAAAGGTGTTCTAGGTTTTTTTTTTCTATAGAGTACGGCTTTTTGTCTACATTGATATTCAGTTTCCATTGTTCACACCAGTTAACAATATTTACCATTTTCTTGAAGCTCATCTTCAGTTTCAGAGCTCAATACGATGCCATTTGCATATAAAATTGTTGAGACGGACACCTTTTTCTAGGGCTTTGATGGCCAGAGTAGAATGATAAATATACATTGAGAACGGAATAGGTGATCAAATGCAACCCTGTTTCACACCAATGTCTAGGAATCTTATTGGAATGCATGGACTAGTCTAGAGATTTTATGAAAGCAACTCTGTCTGGTGGGATGTGTTGTCATTTCACGCGTTTCTCTCTTCTGCAATCACATACAGTAATGCCCTACACTATCTATTATCAGATGTTAATCCTACAACGTTTTGTAAATCCAATTGGCCTTTTAGTCTGGCTGTGTACGGCTGATGCCCTGAAGCTTCTGGTCATGAACTGTATTTGACAGTACAGAATAAACCTCAGACCTCGTTTTGCTAGTAACATCATGGTGACACCATTTCTGCAGGGATCACATACAGTTCAGTGAGAGCATACATTCATTTATTTTTTTGTAAGTATAATAGGGCTTTTGACATCTCTATTGTCTTCGATCTTCTCTCCTGCTGTGTGTCTAGTGTTCCAGAGGAGAACTACCAGCACCTGCTGGCTGGCAGCGTGGGGCTGCCCATGTGTCAGGCGCTGCTGGAGTACGACCAGGGCAACTACAGCCGTGCCGTGGAACTCCTGCAGCCCATACGCTACCGCATGATGGAGATAGGAGGCAGTGACGCGCAGGTGAGCCCCCATTTTGTGAACCATCGGGGGGTTTTCAGGAGCTCTATGGGCTTTCAAACCTACGCCTGGAGTGAAAAGCATGTTCAATAGGGAATGTCCTTTTTGGAAGTGCTTTTTAGACCAGGAATAGATATAATCTATGTCAGAAAAAAGGACCTTTGACGAACACTCACTGAGGCATTCAGGCTATGGCAGTCTGTGTTTCTAATAGGCCTATGGGAATGTAAAGCACAATGCAATGAGTGATAAATCATTTAACCCTGTGTTAATTTAACCACAATACAATAGTCCTTAAGCGCTGTTCATAGGGAAACGATCCTTATTTAGGTACAACCATAGAACTAAGAATGAATGGGCTTGGAAGCTCTTACCCTGGCAATTGACGCGTAGCACGCGCTCCAGCAGGTGTATCTCACTGATCATCCCTAAAGCCAACACCTCATTTGGCCGCCTTTCGTTCCAGTTCTCTGCTGCCTGTGACTGGAACGAATTGCAAAAAAATCGCTGAAGTTGGAGACTTATCTCCCTCACCAACTTCAAACATCAGCTATCTGAGCAGCTAACCGATCGCTGCAGCTGTACATAGTTTATCGGTAAATAGCCCACCCATTTTTACCTACCTCATCCCCATACTGTTTTTATTTATTTACTTTTCTGCTCTTTTGCACACCAATGTCTCTACCTGCACATGACCGTCTGATCATTTATCACTCCAGTGTTAATCTGCAAAATTGTAATTATTCCCCTACCTCCTCATGCCTTTTGCACACATTGTATATAGACTCTCTTTTTTTTCTACTGTGTTATTGACTTGTTAATTGTTTACTCCGCAGTTGCAAATGAGAACTTGTTCTCAACTAGCCTACCTGGTTAAATAAAGGTGAAATAAAACATGTAAAAAATTAAAACTGGTAAACTCATGGGTACACTCAATGGCTGCCTGGTATTGTGATGCAATAATTTCCATGGTAATTTGGAATGTTCCATCAACTGATGCTGGATTGACATTTTTAAATGATGCTAACCGATGTGGCTCATGTAATGTCAGTAGAGATGACTCAACAAATCACAGCACAGATTGAAGGGTACTCTTCCTGGCATGGGTACTGTACACTCAAAATGGCTGCCAGTACACCCATTATGTTATCATTGACCTGAATGGAGATGCCCTTTCTATTCATTCGTATTTCTATGGGTACAACAGCAGGGTCGTATTCACTTGGGAAGAACTGGGAGAAAACGGGCAGGTGCCACCCGAACTTGTCCAATAAGATGTTTTTTTCCCGTTGCACAACCTTTTTGAAATGGTGTGCCCTAGTGAACATGATCCAGAGAGGTAGACACAGCGTTTCTTCTGTGGTAAAAACATATGTTGGGTCTAGTGTGTATTGTAATTGCCTTGTTTGTTCCATTTCTCAGAGAGACGTCTTTAATCTGCTGCTGATTCACGCAGCAATGAAGTCAGGAGTGACTCATCACCAGAAATTAGCCAGGTAAAATACATTGATGGGCTGCCTCCAATTGAAAGGCTTTTTACTCCGATTTGCTTTGTTATTAGCCCCGAGGTCACTTCAATGCTGTGCCACTGTGATTGGACAATGACGTAGATGCCGAGCATGTTTCTTTCTCAAAATAGACATCGATGAGACAAAAAGTGTTGGGTTCTGAACAAACAGGAGTTAACTCAAACGCACAACTAGTAAAAGCTCTAACCCATTTTATTCAACCCACTGGGTGCCTCAGCTGCAATCACACTTTGCACATGATCAAACAACCATTTATATGTCTAGATGAGATGAGGGGTGTAACTTCTCAACTGCTATCTGTTGCCCAATACTGCGTAACGGTTGTGCTGTCGTCTTCGTTGATCGAGCCGCCTGGTAGCAGCTGCTCTTTATCCGGTCACTTCTCCAGGATGTTTACAAGTGATGTCATACTCTGTTTCCCTTTTCTCCCATAGTAACTTTTCATACACAGAGTTCCTATTCACCCTTTCATTGATCCGTGACACGTGCATTTATTATACATGCAACGTAATCAATAAGTTCTAATATAATGACAGGGATACGTTTTTCAAGTTAGAACCCAACAAAAGTGAATGGCTAAAATACACAATATTGATTTCTCTGTACAATATAATACACATGACCTAAGAAAATGGTCCTCTGTCCAGTAAGATTTTATTTTCTCTCGTCTTCTGCTCCCTGTGCTCCCTCGTTAGGGGAGTAGAAGAAGAAACAATATCTTGACTGTTGAATTTCATCAGTATGTTCTCATGGCTAAGCTTGTCCTTATTGACACCCCCTGAAGTCTGTAAAATGCAAGAGTGTCTGGGTGCAATACAGTACACAATTTTCTGTATACAGTGTACTGTATCTACTGATTACCGTTACAGAGTGCCTTTTGTTCTCCAGTTAGATGTTCTACTCTAAAGAACTCAATCTAGAACTGTCCTTTTTTGTCTTGTGTTGTCCTTCTGGAGATGTTTGTTGGTGGAGCGTGAGGCAGCGAAGCCCAACTCGCCCCTCACTGACCGGCTGATCCAGAGAGCCCATGTCCTGCATGCCTAACCTGGGTAGCCTGGGCAGAGGGCCTAAAGCTGGATGTCACTGAGTCTGGACCAGGGGCTACTGCAGAGGTACCCTCCCCAAATTGACTGGATGTTTGGCTGAAGAATGTGGCCTTTATTCTTCAGTTACGTGGACCTAATAGAAATGATCATCAACATGGTCCATTATCAAAATGTTCAATAGCCAATGATTTCTATAACTTCAACATTTGTGAAAAAGTATGTTCAATTGAATGTTCTGTAACACAACATTTACAGTGTCATATAGCAAATTATATTAGCAATCACACTTAGAAATATGAATAATACATCCTTTTCAGAAAAGAATATCCTCATGTCAATATAAATCATATTTTAAAATCATGTATAAATAATGTAATCAATAAACACTTCCAATGTCAGCCTTTAGTCAACTAAGTCCAGCATATAATGACACACTTCCATCCGGTCTATACA
Source organism: Oncorhynchus keta (assembly GCF_023373465.1). Classification (NCBI taxonomy): domain Eukaryota; kingdom Metazoa; phylum Chordata; class Actinopteri; order Salmoniformes; family Salmonidae; genus Oncorhynchus; species Oncorhynchus keta. The sequence continues at coordinate 12,556,950 of NC_068442.1, read as the reverse complement.
GCACACCACTAAAACAGATGCTCCCAAGGCTGTGTGATGTAACCGTAGATGGATGCCCTTTGTTAACTGGAGTGGCCAGTACTTCTTCTCTGTTCTCTCCTAGTTGTTTTGTTATTTTCTGTGTCGGTCGGGCCATCCTCTTCTCACAACACTGAGCTGATCTCATCCTGGATCTGAGAGATGAGGATCTGGGAGAGCACAATGCCTGCAATCTGACAGAGACAAGAACACACTCTGGCAGCGTCCCAAATAGCACCCTATTCCCTACACAGTGCACTAGTTTTGTTCCGAGCCCAGTATGTGGAATAGGGTCTCATCTGAGTCGCAAGGCTGGGTGCTAACTCACTCCCAACACCGCCACTCTTAGATAAAGCTTAATACGGCTTACAAAGAACAGTCTCTGAAGGTCAAAACCTGCGTGGCTTTACCATGCACAGTGGATACAATTCTATTGCTTAGCAAATTTCATCTAACATCTGCATGAAAACAGACTGCAGAGTCTGATAGTTATTCTTTGACCTTATCACATTGTGTTTGTTTTAACTTGCATCAATAGGAGCTTTTTTTGTGCAAGTGATCACAGCATCGGGTGACGTAAACAACAGTTAAATAAATGAAGAGACAGGGAAAGTAGGCATTGACTCCTGCTCTTCAATACGACGCCACATCAAAGCTGTCGGAAATTGTAAGGCAATTGTTTTGACGTGACTCGTGGGTAATTTACACACTTCCCTCTCGGAGGAGACCAAATCAGTGGAATATCAGAGCGAGGGATAGGGAGAAAAAGGGATAGATGGAGAAACTGGAGGCGGAGAGAGAAATGACAGATGAGTAGTGAGCAGCCCGGTTCATTAGTGACTCTCTGAGAGTGACTCTCTGTCTCTGTACCAGCAGACAAGAGTGGGTGAGTCATGCAACTTAATTAAACACCAACTTAAATTATCCCACATTTTGAAAGCTTTCAAGGCTATTATAGGGATGTGATTCATGAGTGTCTCACACTCAGGATGTGAGGGAATATAGGCTTGGATAATATCTTACATGACGTGGTAAGTAGGCCACCATCTCAGTGGTGGGTTTTATCATCCCAACCTGAATCTAAAATCTGCCTGTGCCTCATTTCTGTTGTATGCAGACCCACTATGAGAAGGCTGGTGTTCCCCACTCCACCTCCTGTATGTAGCCCTAGTGCATGGGTTACCTGAGGCAGGGAGAGACCCAGAGCTAGAGCCCCCACCAATAGCAGGTGGGACTCAATCCACCGAACCGCCCGGTCTGCACAACCCACTGGATAGATGGACTTGGTGGCCTCGAGGTAGTTCTGAGTCTGGACCCCAAAGCCACACTTGGTGTTGATCACAACCTGTACAGAGACAAAATAACATTAAGACTTCATACATAAGCAATCGTGATGCGCTGTTGACTCAAAACAGATAATTACATTGTAATAACATACGAGTTGAATTATAAATCAACCGCATCGGCTTAAATGAATTGTGATTCATTTCATCTGTTATAATTGCCGTGTAGTTACAGCATGTGAACTGCAGGTTGTAGCACTACCTCGGTTGTTGTGTTTAGTTACTGGGTTTCTGATCGCGTTGTAAACGGTCAGTGTAATTCTATCCAGAGTGAGAACTTCTATGCTTTTGTCTGTAGATCTCCATTTAAGTGTTTTAATTATCTCCAGTAATGAGGGTGATGTCAGCATTTATATATAATGACGTGTGTGTGTGTGTGTGTGTGTGTGTGTGTGTGTGTGTGTGTATATCTATGTAAGTTTAGTGACCTTAACCCATCCCACTTCTGACACCAACGCTGCCAATTCAGGGATTGGCCCCTACCGGGACTCGAACCCAGGTCCAGCGACTGTCAACCCAACACCTTAACTGTTACACAAAGGACCCAAACCCGACAGCAGCCTGGTCATTCGGTTAACGTACATACAGTGCATTCAGAAATACCCCCAGAATACACATACCACATGTCAAAGTGGAATAATATTTTTTACAAGGTAATCAAATGAAAAGCTGAAATGTCTTGAGTCAAGTATTCAACCCCCTTTTTTATGGCAAGCCTAAATAAGTTCAGGAGTAAACATTTACTTAAGCAGTCGCAAGTTGCATGGACTCACTCTGTGTGCAATTATAGTGTTTAACACCATTTTTTATGACTACCTCATCTCTGTACCCCACGCATGCAATTTCCCTCAGTCGAGCAGGGAATTTCAAACACAGATTTAACCAATTCCTCTCAAAGAAGGGCGGCACCTACTGGTAGATGGGTAGAAACATTTGAAAGAAAACATTGAATATCCCTTTGAACATGGTGAAGTTATTAATTACGCATTGGATGGTGTATCAAAACACTACGTCACTACAAAGATATAGGAGTCCATCGAATCGGTGGCCGGAGAGGAAGGAAACTGCTCAGGGATTTCATCATGAGCCCAATGGTGACTAAAACAGAGTTGAATGAATGTGATAGGAGAACTGAGGATGGATCAACAACATTGTAGTTACTCCACAGTAGTGGAGAGGGTAGAAAGTTCCTCGGCGTATATCACGGACAAACTGAAATGGTCCAACCACACAGACAGCGTGGTGAAGGCGGCACAGCAGCGCCTCTTCAACCTCAGGAGGCTGAAGAAATTCGAATTGTCACCAAAAACACTAAACTTTTACAGATGCACAATCGAGAGCATCCCGTCGGGCTGTATCACCGCCTAGTACGGCAACTGCTCCGCCCATAATCGTAAGGCTCTCCAGAGTGTAGTGAAGTCTGCACAACGCATCACCGGGAGCAAACTACCTGCCCTCCAGGACACCTACACCACCCGATGTCAAAGGAAGGCCAAAAAGATCATCAAGAACAACAACCACCCAAGCCACTACCTGTTCACCCCGCTATTTTCCATAAGGCGAGGTCAGTACAGGTGCATCAAAGCGGGGACCAAGAGACTGAAAAAGCTTCTATCTAAAGGCCATCAGACTGTTAAACAGCCATCACTAACATTGAGTGGCTGCTGCTGTCAACTCCAGCCACTTTAATAATGGAAACATTACATCAATTTATCACTAGCCACTTTAAACAATGCCGCTTCATATAATGTTTACATACCCTACATTACTCATCTCATATGTATATACTGTACTCTACATCAAGATGGCAAGATGCAGTAGATGGCTGTTCCACTGGATGTCATAAGGTGAATGCACCAATTTGTAAGTCGCTCTGGATAAGAGCGTCTGCTAAATGACTTAAATGTAAATGTATATACATATGAGATGAGTAATTTAGGGTATGTAAACATATGAAGTGGCATTGTTTAAAGTGGCTAGTGATACATTACATCAAGATTGCAATATACAGTATATGGTATGTATCACTAGCCACTTTAAACAATGCCACTTTATATGTTTACATACCCTACATTACTCATCTCATATGTATATACTGTACTCTATACCATCTACTGCATCTTGCCTCTGCCGTTCTGTACCATCACTCATTCATATATTTTTATATGTACATATTCTTATTCAATCCTTTACAATTGTATGTATAAGGTAATTGTTGTGAAATTGTTAGGTTAGATTACTCGTTGGATATTAATGCATTGTCGGAACTAGAGGCACAAACATTTCGCTACTTTCGCATTAACATCTGCTAACCATGTGTATGTGACAAATACAATTTGATTTGACAATATTAATCTAAATGACAGAATGAAAAGAAGCCTGTACAGAATAAAATGTTCCAAAACATGCATCCTGTTTGTTATAAGGCAGTAAAGTAAAACTGCAATAAATGTGGCAAAGAAATTAACTTAATGTCCTGATTACAAAGTGTTATGTTTGGGGCAAATCAAACATCACTGAGTATCACTCTTCATATTTTCAAGCATGGTGGTGGCTGCATCATGTTATGGGTTATGCTAGTCATCAGCAAGGGTGTTTTTTAGGATAAAATCCTAGAGGGAAAACCTGGTTCAGTCTGCTTTCAGGCAGACACTGGGAGACAAATTCACCTTTCAGCAGGAAAGGCCAAATACACACTGAATTGACAAAACATGAAGATTGAACACATTTGCCCTCAGAACAGCCGCAGCCAGGGCATGGACTCTACAAGATGTCGAAAGCGTTCCACATGGATGCTGTCCCATGTTGACTCCAATGCTTCCCACAGTTGTCTGGATGTCCTTTGGGTGGTGGACCATTCTTAATACACACAGGAAACTGTTGAATGTGAAAAACCAAGAACTGTTACAATTCTTCTCAACTGTCTCAAGGCTTCAAAGTTCTTCTTTAAGAACTAAGTTCTTCTTTCTCCTTGGTGTGGATTTAACAAGTGACATCAATAAGGGATCATAGCTTTCACCTGGATTCGCCTGGTCAGTCTGTCATGGAAAGAGCAGGTGTTCTTAGTGTTTTATACACTCGGTGTACACTGGAGTTGCTTACCAATACGACATTGAATGTTCCTGAGTGGCTTAGTTACAGTTTTGACTTAAATCGGCTTAAATTTATGGCAAGAGTGTCTCGCAATGATCAACAACAAATTGGAGAGCGCTTGAAGAATTAAAAAAATAATAATGTTGTACAATCCAGGTGTGCAAAGCTCTTGGAGACTTACTCATAAAGACTCACAGTTGTAACCGCTGCCCAAGGTAATTCTAACGTGTATTGCCTCAGGGTTGTGAATAATTATGTAAATGGGATTTCTGTGTTTCAGTTTCAATAAGTTGGCAAACATTTCTTTATGGGGTAGTGTGTGTAGATTATTATTATATATATATTTTTTTTAATTCATTTTGAATTCAGGCTGTGACAACAAAATGTGGAATAAGTCAAGGGGTATGAATACTTTCTGAATGCACTGTATTTATGTTTTGAGCCCCCACCCACCTCTCCTGGTACGGGGGTGCAGCAGGAGTAAGGGACCGCACAGCGCTCAGAGCTGGGGTTCCCCTGGGTGCAGTTGAAGTACAGGTTCCATGACCAGTCAGTGTAGTTGTTCCAGCCGCAGCACTTGAACTGAGAGAAGGAGAAATATAAGGAAAAGGGATCATTAGAAACATTGTCTGGTACATTCTCTCACTCTCCACTCCCGGGAGGACCCGCCAGCAGCCGAAGTGTGCCCGTACGTGCAGATGGGTGAACACGCCAGCAGCCGAAGTGTGCCCGTACGTGCAGATGGGTGAACACGCCAGCAGCCGAAGTGTGCCCGTACGTGCAGATGGGTGAACACGCCAGCAGCCGAAGTGTGCCCGTACGTGCAGATGGGTGAACACGCCAGCAGCCGAAGTGTGCCCGTACGTGCAGATGGGTGAACACGCCAGCAGCCGAAGTGTGCCCGTACGTGCAGATGGGTGAACACGCCAGCAGCCGAAGTGTGCCCGTACGTGCAGATGGGTGAACACGCCAGCAGCCGAAGTGTGCCCGTACGTGCAGATGGGTGAACACGCCAGCAGCCGAAGTGTGCCCGTACGTGCAGATGGGTGAACACGCCAGCAGCCGAAGTGTGCCCGTACGTGCAGATGGGTGAACACGCCAGCAGCCGAAGTGTGCCCGTCGTGCAGATGGGTGAACACGCCAGCAGCCGCAGTGTGCCCGTACGTGCAGATGGGTGAACACGCCAGCAGCCGAAGTGTGCCCGTACGTGCAGATGGGTGAACACGCCAGCAGCCGAAGTGTGCCCGTACGTGCAGATGGGTGAACACGCCAGCAGCCGAAGTGTGCCCGACGTGCAGATGGGTGAACACGCCAGCAGCCGGTGTGCCCGTACGTGCAGATGGGTGAACACGCCAGCAGCCGAAGTGTGCCCGTACGTGCAGATGGGTGAAAACACGCCAGCAGCCGAAGTGTGCCCGTACGTGCAGATGGGTGAACACGCCAGCAGCCGAAGTGTGCCCGTACGTGCAGATGGGTGAACACGCCAGCAGCCGAAGTGTGCCCGTACGTGCAGATGGGTGAACACGCCAGCAGCCGAAGTGTGCCCGTACGTGCAGATGGGTGAAAACACGCCAGCAGCCGGTGTGCCCGTACGTGCAGATGGGTGAACACGCCAGCAGCCGAGTGTGCCCGTACGTGCAGATGGGGTGAACACGCCAGCAGCCGGCGTGCCCGTACGTGCAGATGGGTGAACACGCCAGCAGCCGAAGTGTGCCCGTACGTGCAGATGGGGTGAACACGCCAGCAGCCGGTGTGCCCGTTGCAGATGGGTGAACACGCCAGCAGCCGAAGTGTGCCCGTACGTGCAGATGGGTGAACACGCCAGCAGCCGAAGTGTGCCCGTACGTGCAGATGGGTGAACACGCCAGCAGCCGAAGTGTGCCCGTATGTGCAGATGGGTGAACACGCGAGGGGAGATGCAGAATGCGTTGAACAGCATGTTACTCAGGGGCTTTCATGTGGGAAGCCTGATTGAAGCTGGGGTAACATAACTTTTGATCTGAGGTCACTCTGTGGTGTCCTGGTTAACATGTTAAGTCAACCTCCCCAATGGGAACAGGTCAGTTGCAAAGACTTCAAAATGGCGTTGTGTGCCTATTGGGACTCGCTGTAATGAACTCAACCCGGGTGTGATGTGGTTTAACTTATTAAGAGAAAATAGCATGTGTAATGTAAGTAATAGCATGTAAGTGTGGAATGTAGTGGAATAGATGACCTCTCTCTGAATGTAGTGGAATAGACTACCTCTCTCTGAATGTAGTGGAATAGATTACCTCTCTCTGAATGTAGTCCATGAGGTTCTGCAGATCCAGGTCATCTCTGTAGTGCACGATGGCTTTATTCACAAACTTCCCCAGAGCGTCTCGTGTCTGGGGTTACAGAGTAGAAGGAGGATAGGTATGTAAAGTACTATGTTCATGTAAATCGGCTTGTTTGATTATGGGAATGGCCCCTAGGGGATGTTTTGAGAGAGCTTTAAGTATGGGGCCCTGGGGCTGGAATAGATGGCTCCTAATGTGCTATGACGGCTGTAATAACATATGCTTTAGAGTGGTAATACGCCCACGGTCCCCCTGGAGAATCTCCCCCTACCTCCCTTCCTCTCTGTCTGTCACCCACAGTATGCCTCTAGGCACCTCCCGAATGTCATTAACGGCAAACGTCCTAGAAGAGATCTTGTTGAAATTGAACATTTGGTTCCACTTTGAAGTGACAGAGCGTTTGAATCATTTATAGCGGATGGGGAGAGGATGCTGCGAGGGTGGTTAAACTGCCCTGTTTTAGCAGCGACGGGAGTGCAGACACGAAGACAGCACAGAGAGAGAGAGTAGGAACTAGACAGACACCAGGCTGTAGGCGCAGTACCAGACCCCAGGAAGTGTAGAAACAGTACCTGGTCTGAATAGAAGAAGCCCAGGACGGCTATGGTCAGCTGAGTGAGGAAGACCAGAGTCAGACTGAAGGAGAACTGGAGAAGAAGAGACGTTACAGAGATAGTATTCTGTCAGAGGCAGGTAGGTACAGAGTTTCCCATAAGTGCTATTTCCAGTCCTGACCTTTTAACGTTCTCCATTAGAGGGAAAAAGTTGTTGTACTGAATATCGTTTAGGAGCACCTTCTTCCGACTGTCTTCATATGTATTGTTTAAAGGTGGCTTGAATATGAAAAGCTTGGCCTTACCGTCTTCAGAAGGTGAATGTTTTCTCGCAGGGCTCCGATGCAGCCGCAGAAGGTGATGAAGAACATGACCACGCCCACCACGATCAGGATGACCGCTGGGTCGATCAGGAACGTGTCTCTGACCGTGTCTGCAAGAGATGAACACCGACAACCGTGTGGTGTGACCCACTAGCACAACCTACTATGATCTGGGGGGATCTTTCTGGGCACCTCTACTGGGGATTTGTTTCACAGTGATATCGGAAAGAATGAAAGGCAAACCATGTCATGAAGTTAAGATTGCAGAAAGCATATTTTCAGATACAGATGTATGGCTTGGAATATGCAGAATAAAATGGGTCATACCTGTTGCTTTTTGAACCTTTGCATATACCCCTATAGCAACAATCAGCAAGGAGAAGACCTGAAAGAGGACAATAAATCAGATATGCATATAATCTCCTTAAAATAGTAATAATACAACTGTTTTAGATCAGGAAACCCTTAACAGTTAATAACTTGGGGCTCTATTCAATCCGCATCACAGACGCTCAGTTTAACAGCGTGATTGAAATTTAAAGGCAATGTTCCCGCTTTAGCGGAGACCGCATTCATGATAAACGCTGCATATGTCGGCTCAATCCGAAATGACCTTTTACATTTCTATCGTGGAATCCGTTACGCTTCAGCCTGACAGATTGAATAGAGCCCTTAAAATGCTGTTTTTTGTTTTTGTTGCTACGGTTTTCAACCTTGGGCTTAGGGCTATTCATCAAATCAGTCGAGGCTTGCCTTCAATTTTTCTCCATTTATTTTGGGGAATTGTCTAGTTCATTTGTCAGCTTTTGCTGTGTGGTTTCTTCTTTGCCAAACTAATCTCAGGCAGAAGATTTGATAGTTGTTCCAGCTCTTCATTTGTATTTCTATTATTTTCTGGCAGACAGACATTTGGCTACCCTATTCTTGGAGCTAGAGTTCTTGGAGCTAGAGTCCTTGGAGCTAGAGTCCTTGGAGCTAGCCTTTGTCAGTAGGTGATGTGTACTTGCAAAAAACAGAGTTCTGTTTTCAAAATCTATTTCCCTACATGATTGTTATACCACCTTGAATGATGATTTGTCTTTTGTTTACAGACCCCCTGATTGGCTTCCTGATGGCCAATAGTGTGTGGTTCTGATGGAGCTTGTACACCGTAGGATCTCTCTGTGAAATTAATTGCACAAGCTCCTATTTAAACATACAAAATTGGTTGTCTCATACTGCTTTGTCTCGTTGAAATAAAAAAATGTGTTTTGCAAGAGAGACTTGCATTGACCATTAACAATCATCGACGTCTTTGCTTGATAGATCGTATGGTTTGTTTGTGTGGAGGACACATGAGAGAATTAAAATGGTTTGTTGTGCGCTGTCTTTCAGTCATGGAATCATCAACGTCTGAAAAGAGTTGCTGTCATAACCGCCTTGGTTGGAGAGCAATACCTAGCAACAGTGTACTTTTCCATTTATGACCTCTAGATAATACATCCACACACAACACAGTTTGATTGGATCTCCAGTGTTTTCAAGATCGTCCAAATAAATTAGTACTGTAATTGTTGCTCTTAGGTTGCCTGTGATGCCCTCTTGGCTGGCTGAAACATGCCTATTGTATAGAATTGGTCTGTGCTGGCTTCCTGGCTGATGCAGCGGTCTAAGACACTGCATCGCAGTGATAGTGGTGTTACTACAGACCCGGGTTCATTCCATAGGACAGCGCACAATTGGCCCAGCGTCGTCCAGGTTAGGTTTGGTCCGGGGGGACTTTACTTGGCTCATCACTCCCTAGCGACTCCTTGTGGTGGGCCGGGTGCCTGCAGGCTGACCCCCGGTCGCCAGTTGAATGGTGTTTCCTCCGACACATTGGTGCGGCTGGCTTCCGGGTAAAGAGAGCAGGTGTTTAGAAGTCTGGTTTGGTGGATCATGTTTTGGAGGACGCATGACTCCACCTTCGCCTCTCCTGAGCCCAATGGGGAGTTGCAGGGACGAGACAAGATCGTAATTGGGGAGACAAAATCAAATAAAAGAATGTTGGTCTGTGCTGGGAATAAGGTACACACTGGTTAAAGTATTCCAGATATGTTCCCAGGCATTGAACAGGGAGAAACGGTCCTGTATCCTGGGTGGATTGTGTTGGGGCGGCCTGAGCCCCTGACTCAGCTGAGCCAAGCCAGGGGGACGAGACTGGAACAAAAGGCTGTAGCACTGCAGTCCAGGGCCTGTCCAGATAAACACACACAACTAGCCCAGTGATGTTTGGCTGCCACCGGTCCCCTGGCCTGGACGGTTCAATAACACACTGCACATCTCTGTTCTCTCTGTTTGCCTAGACATGGATAAAGAAGGATTGATAGAGCGGTGATATCACAGGTTGCAATATATTCCCGATGGGATTTGCTCCTGCACAAAGAGCCAATGGAACTTGAATGCGACTCCCATCCTGTGAGTGTCCTCATCTCTCGTCTATCACATCATCTCTGCCCTATCCTCTATCTTATTGTAGCTGTCTGTTCACCCAATGAGATAAAACCCCAGTGTTATCTCTATGGCTTCAACACCATGCACCAGCATCAAGCCCCTGTCTATCTGCCGCGTGGCCGCACACTCACAATGACGACATGGTCATGTGAGCTTTAGGACATCCATTCAGCCCCTGTGCTTGGTAGAAGAGATAATCAGTCTATAGGAGACATCTGACAATATGCTCTTTAACAAATGGTGGTGTTGAAGACTTACCAGACACACAAGCTCTTCATTGAATAAACACAATACTGGCTAAATAGCTTAGACTGTAGGCTTTAGGTCTACACTACAACAAACGTGTAACTTTTGGTCATGTAAAAGATAACCATTCCTCATCACATTTAAAAATTTAGTGGACATTTTACACCACCCCTAAGACTTTCAGCAGGTTTTGAGGAATAATTAATCGTGCAAAGTTCATGAAGAACCATTGAAATTAGACAGTAAATCTCACCTACAATGTGTCAGATTGATATATTGTTGCTGTGAATGTCGACATTTTACAGTTGTGAATCATCTGAACAGGGAGCGTCTGCCAGCTCTTTGCAGCCCAGGAAACCTTTCTGAGTTATATCTCTGCATGTTTAATTCATGAGCGCTTAGCTTGAGAGCGTATTTCTGTTTTAGAAGTGCAGCATTCTGTTGCTCAGTGGTTTGTACACTGCCTACTGTACATTACACACATCCACAGACAGATCACTGGTACTTAGGGCTTACATTTGTTACAGTATGTTAGAGGTCTTCAGCCGAGTGGCTCCACTTACCCAGAACAAGAAGCTGAAAAAGAACAGGAAGTACCTTATCCAAGGGTTGATAAAGGAAAAAGTCTCGGCTCGGTTAAGATTCAATTTCCTATCCATTTTTGTTCTCTTCTATGCTCCAAAAAATGTAAATATACCCAGAAAACTTAAGTCTTCCTTGGGAAAGAGGTCTTCTGACCTCAATGGCATGTCCCAGTTAAATAAAAGTTGATAAATTAAATAAAAACCTCCAAAAACAAACTTAGAAATGCCTAGTCCAAACCCAGAGATATTTGACCACCATACGAATCAGCCCCCTGTGTAAAGTTTGCAGTGGCTGCTGCTAAAAAGGGAGGCTAGCAGCTGTGACGCTGCCCTGCCATGGCTGGTAAGCACCAGAACTGTCCTGCAAGCCCAGGAATCAGGTTACACAAAATATCTGTGGCCTCAGTGCTGCTGAATGGCCCATTGGCCCAGGAGCTTTAATGTATTGTCAGCCTGTCTGTCACTGAGGCTGCCTGTCACTCTCAATAAACAACCTGGTCTTTAAAAAAAATATATATAGATATCTAAATGGGTCCTAAAATACTAAATCAAATAGCTAAATGATCCATAGCATGACCATCTTGATCCATAGCATGAAAAGGCTGCAGTAAAGGACTACAGTGTAGCCTTATGAGTAGCCTACAACCAGAGAAACATCTAGTCAAACCAAGTCCCTGTGATCAATATTCATATGTGGGTATATATACACTGCTCAAAAAAATAAAGGGGACACTTAAACAACACAATGTAACTCCAAGTCAATCACACTTCTGTGAAATCAAACTGTCCACTTAGGAAGCAACACTGATTTACAATAAATGTCACATGCTGTTGTGCAAATGGAATAGACAACAGGTGGAAATTATAGGCAATTAGCAAGACACCCCCAATAAAGGAGTGGTTCTGCAGGTGGGGACCACAGACCACTTCTCAGTTCCTATGCTTCCTGGCTGATGTTTTGGTCACTTTTGAATGCTGGCGGTGCTTTCACTCTAGTGGTAGCATGAGACGGAGTCTACAACCCACACAAGTGGCTCAGGTAGTGCAGCTCATCCAGGATGGCACATCAATGGGAGCTGTGGCACAAAGGTTTGCTGTGTCTGTCAGCATAGTGTCCAGAGCATGGAGGCGCTACCAGGAGACAAGCCAGTACATCAGGAGACGTGGAGGAGGCCGTAGAAAGGCAACAACCCAGCAGCAGGTCCGCTACCTCCGCCTTTGTGCAAGGAGGAGCAGGAGGAGCACTGCTAGATCCCTGCAAAATTACCTCCAGCAGCCCACAAATGTGCATGTGTCTGCTCAAACGGTCAGAAACAGACTCCATGAGGGTGGTATGAGGGCCCGACATCCACAGGTGGGGGTTGTGCTTACAGCCCAACACCATGCAGGGCATTTGCCAGAGAACACCAAGATTGGCAAATTCGCCACTGGCGCCCTGTGCTCTTCACAGATGAAAGCAAGTTCACACTGAGCACGTGACAGACGTGACAGAGTCTGGAGACGCCGTGGAGAACGTTCTGCTGCCTGCAACATCCTCCAGCATGACCGGTTTGGCGGTGGGTCAGTCATGGTGTGGGGTGGCATTACTTTTTTTGGGGGGGGGCGCACAGCCCTCCATGTGCTCGCCAGAGGTAGCCTGACTGCCATTAGGTACCGAGATGAGATCCTCAGACCCTTTGTGAGACCATATGCTGGTGCGGTTGGCCCTGGGTTCCTCCTAATGCAAGACAATGTGGCTGGAGTGTGTCAGCAGTTCCTGCAAGAGGAAGGCATTGATGCTATGGACTGGCCCGCCCATTCCCCAGACCTGAATCTAATTGAGCACATCTGGGACATCATGTCTCGCTCCATCCACCAACTCCACATTGCACCACAGACTATCCAGGAGTTGGTGGATGCTTTAGTCCAGGTCTGGGAGGAGATCCCTCAGGAGACCATCTGCCACCTCATTAGGAGCATGCCCAGGCGTTGTAGGGAGGTCATACAGGCACGCGGAGGCCACACACACTACTGAGCCTCATTTTGACTTGTTTTAAGGACATTACATCAAATTTGGATAAGCCTGTAGTGTGGTTTTCCACTTGAATTTTGAGTGTGACTCCAAATCCAGACCTCCATGGGTTGATAAATTTGATTTCCATTGATCATTTTTGTGTGATTCTGCACATTCAACTATGTAAAGAAACAATTATTTAATAAGAATATTTCATTCATTCAGATCTAGGATGTGTTATTTTAGTGTTCCCTTTATTTTTTGAGCAGTGTATATACAGTACATATAGGTTGTCTAGGCCCTAGGGGCTGGACATTGTGAATTGACAGTGGGGCCGGAATCTAAAGCAATTGCTTTTTTAGTCTTCAGCGTTTTACCGTAAATGCGATCTCTGTGAATGTCAGGGAAATTGCCTTTAAAAGGCACATTAATGGTATTGCAATGTGCTTGACGACAAAGGGCCTCTGATGGAATCCTGTCCAACGTTTTACAACACCAGAGCATTCTCTGTAGGCTATCACATTTTCTGATTTCTTAGTATGGGCCTACCCAATGAAAGTGGCCTTCAACAATGTGGAAATGTAAATTTCACCTATAAAAAAAAGCATCCTCATGTCCTGCTCTCTCTCCCTGTAGACATAAGTTAACACCTGCTGTTGGGGTGTTGTGGTCCCCTTGAACCCTAGTGTGTGATTCCCTCTGTGCTGGTTATTGGATCTTGCCCTGGATGCTCTTAGGTTCATCCTGGCTGGTTGACAGATGACCCTGTCTGAGACTGGACAGGAGAAGGTAGTAAGGTCATCAAGCAGTTCACACTCAGGCAACTGGACCAATTTTGATTGTGCCCACATTGTAGCTGTTGCATCTACATATGGTAGTAAAATGTCTCTTATAAGTCCACTGTGTCCGCATTGGCTGAATCCTAAGTCACGCCCTTCCCCTCAGCCCTCCATTTGCACGTTCACAAGAATTTGGAAAAGAATAATGGTCAAATGCTGCACAATCCAGGTGTTGAAAGCTCTTAGAGACCAGAAAGCCCCACAGCTATAAGAGCTGCCAAAAGTGCTTCTACAAAGTATTGACTCGTGTGTGAATACTTATGTTAATGAGATATTTCTGTATTTAATTTTCAATAAATGTACAAACATTTCTAAAAACATGTTTTCACTGAGGGACCTTACAGATAATTGTATGTGTGGGTTACAGAGATGAGCTAGTCATTCAAAAATAATGTTAAACACCATTATTAAAGACACTTATGTGACTTGTTAACCTCTCTGAACCACCCATCCCGGATCCGGTGTAATTGTCATCAGCAACGCTGAATAGCATAGCGCCACAGTCAAATAATATTATTAGAAAATATTCATATTCATGAAATCACGTGCATCAAGTGCAATATTGCAAAACACAGCTTAGCCTTTTGTTAATCAACCTGTCGTCTCAGATTTTGAAATTATGCTTTACAGCGAAAGCAATACAAGCGTTTGTGTAAGTTTATCGATCGCTCAACAAAACAATAAGTACACTTAGCATCAGGTTACTTGGTCACGAAAATCAGAAAAGCAATCAAATTAATTGTTTACCTTTGATGATCTTCGGATGTTTTCACTCACGAGACTCCCAGTTAGACAACAAATGTTCCATAAAGATATTTTTTATATCCAAATACCTCCGTTAGTTTGGTGCGTTATGCCCAGGAATCCACCGGAAAGAACGGTCACGACAACTTAGACAAAAATTCCAAATTATATCCATAATGTCCACAGAAAAATGTCAAACGTTTTTTATAATCAATCCCCAGGGTGTTTTTCAAATATCTATTCGATAATATATCAACCGGGACAGTTGGCTTTTCACTAGGACCGGGAGTAACAATGGCCACCTTTCTCTTTAGTTTAAATCTATTTGGCTAAGGTGTTTGTAAACTTCTGACTTCAACTGTATCTCAGATTGGCCAATAAAAAGATTAAGATGGGCAAACGAACACAGACACTGTACAGAAGAACTCTGCTTAGAAGGCCAACATCCCGGAGTTGCCTCTTCACTGTTGATGTTGAGACTGGTGTTTTGCGGGTACTCTTTAATGAAGCTGCCAGACTTGTGAGGCATCTGTTTCTCAAACTAGACACTCTAATGTACAGTCAGTCGTGGCCAAAAGTTTTGAGAATGACACAAATATTAATTTTCACAAAGTTTGCTGCTGTGTGACAAGATAGGGTTGATATACAGAAAATAGCCCTATTTGGTAAAAGACCAAGTCCATATTATGGAAAGAACAGTTCATATAAGAACTTTGAACTTTGAAAGTTTCTTCAAGTGCAGTCGCAAAAACCATCAAGCGCTATGATGAAACTAAACTGGTTGTCATGAGGACGCCACCGGCTGCAGAGGATAAGTTCATTAGAGTTACCAGCCTCAGAATCGGCAATTAACTGCACCTCAGAGTTCAAGTAACAGATATCTCAACATGAACTGTTCAGAGGAGACTGTGTGAATCAGGCCTTTGTGGTCGAATGCTGAAAAGAAACCACTACTAAAGGACACCAATAATAAGAAAAGACTTGCTTTGGCCAAGAAAACGAGCAATTGACATTAGACCGGTGGAAATCTGACCTTTGGTCTGATGAGTCCAAATCTGAGATTTTTTGGTTCAAACCGCCTTGTCTTTGTGAGATGCAGAGTGGGTGAACGGATGAATTCCAAATGTGTAGTTCCCACCGTGAAGCATGGAGGAGGTGTGATGTTGTGAGTTTTTTTTGCTGGTGACACTGTCTGTGATTTATTTAGAATTCAAGGTACACTTAACCAGCATGGCTACCACAACATTCTGCAGTGATACGCCATCCCATCTGGTTTGCACTTGGAACTATCATTTGTTTTTCAATGGGAAAATAACCCAAAATGTACCTCCAGGCTGTGTAAAAGACTATTTGACCAAGAAGGAGAGTGATGGAGTGCTGCATCAGATGACCTGGCTTCCACAATTACCCAACCTCAACCCAATTGGGATGGTTTGGGATTGTGAACTGTGTAAGTATGTTTTTTTTTTGAAGAAGAAATCAAATAATATATTTTGGAAAATCAAACAGAATATCCCCAATCACCACTAATCACTTTATTTCAGTACATATTACTAATACAAAATGGTCTGTACAAAGGCTAAAATAGGTATTTTTTTGCATAGAAGGATCAGTGAGATTAAAGAAAGCCAGAATGGAATGGCACAGTAAACTCTACTCATTACCAAACAGGAAGGAGAGAAGGAGAACAGATAGGCTAAGGCCTAGATTCAATCTGTAGCGATAATGATCCGTGCTCTCCCGAGATTAAAATGGTAAGGTCATTTCCTATTGAGCCGACATATGCTGCGCTTACTGTGACGTGGGAGCATTGCCTTTAGATTTGAACCGCGCTGTAGTGTGGATCTTCAGTGCTATGGATTGAATCTACGCCTAACTCAGGGGGTAAAGCTCAGTAGAAAAATACTCTTGTGCTCACATCAAACAGTAAAAATACTAGATAAAATTGCCAATTTTATAGGACACATCTGTAGAAACCAACTCGAAGAAAATCAGAGCCATAGATATAGTGAGATACAGTATATAGAGATATCTATATATGGCTCAGACTTATTATACTGCTCAATTTATACACTTTCCCCCCTTCACCAATACACATGTAAATATTGGACTATAAATTGTGCCTTCCTGTATTATACTTATGCTAAAATGTTTATTCTATTCTGCTGTAATTTATTTTATGTTCATATTCATATCTTTTATTATTTCTTATTGTTGCATTGTTGAGAAGGAACCTGCAAGTAAGCATTTCACTGGACAATGTATACCAAGTGCATCCCGTACATACCACTAATACAACTTAAAACCTGACGACTGTCATTTGAGTTTCTATTGTGATTAGTTCATCACACTGTCTGCAGTAGGTTTCATTATCTTTAAATGAGCACACATTTTAAGTGAAGATGCTGTTCACGGTTTCCCCCTTGATGTAGCCTAACTTCTGACAGCTCACTCACTGATTCAGTCTGTTCAATATACCAACATATTAGAAATGATTCCCAATCAAACCGTACTTTTGAAAACTATACTTAGCGGTGCCAAGAAAAAAGCAACACAATGACGTCAGTCTTCAAACATGAAAGGCAAATGAGCGTACAGGGTATAGTGGGATTTTGCGACACACTTTCCTTTATTTAAAAAATATTAGGATTTAAAGAATGAAATGTAGTGCACCACCTAATATAGATATTCCGAGTTCTTTTACATGAAGCAACAAAACAAAAGAATCCACAGGACAAGGCTGACATGTAGCAGATAATACTGCGGTTTGTCATGACACTACATCAAACACACCATTCAAGAGCTTACATTTCAGAACAGCTCAGATAGTCAGCTTTAGTTGTGAGGGATTAGTGATGAGATTATAAAAATATGTCAAAGGTGGTAGAAATGAGCTGCTTCCATAGCAGACAAAACCCCCAATAACCATTCTTCCCTTTCCATCTCCAGTCTGTGGCAGTGTGTCCATGTGAAGAGAGGGAAACAAATACTTAATGCTCATTCCAAATCCACGAATGAAATGTATCCTATTTCTCACTACAAGCTGCAATACTGTAAATTAAACTAGCAATACAGTACTACCCCCCCCCCCAAAAAAAAACACATTTACATTTTCTTTTACAATGCTCCTGAATTAAAAAGTACAAATGCAAACAATCTATCAAACAAATAAAAGATGAACAACATGAATTAATGGGTAGGAAATTAGTTAACGCCCGTACAGCTAAGAAAAAGACGTCCAAAAATAAACAGTTCAGAGAGAGAGCGTGGATGTTCATATCATCTTCTGTCAATATCATGGGCATTAGGTTAATGGGGTCCTTCCTATTGCAGAGGTGCAACAAGAACAGTTGATCAGTTACTCCCAGGACTAGAATAACAGTAATGCAGTAAGAAGAATTAGATAATAGAATAGCACATCCTAATGTACACAAAATGGATGACATTTGTAAGGTCATTTCAGATTGAGCCGACATATGTGAATGCGGGAATATTGACTTTAAATTTAAATCGACCGAAAACTCTTATTTTCAGCAATACTTTTACGATGCGGTTTGGATCCAGCTCTCCGTATAGAGAAAACAAAACAGCAAACATGCAGTATGTATTGATCCTCCTACTCAGACGGCATGTTCCTCCCTCAAAACAGGACTGGAATAAATGCCTGCGGCGAAGTCAAGACAGGAAGGTGGTTTAGTTGCACCCTGAAAAGGAATAATGTTACGTTCCTGTTTGTCTTCAATTCCCCCGTCTAACTATCTGTCTATAATCCCAAGGATATAATCCTAATGTTCTCCAGATGACTGACAGTGAGCTTCTGACACAACAAAGCCAAGTAGAACACAGTAAAAGAGCAGATCGTATGAAAACAAGAGACAAAAACAGCTCATGTACAACGACACAACATCATAAAACACTAGTGTTAAAGTGATAGACTTCTTCTCCTCTATGAACATGAACAAACAACATATGTTTGATAAAACACTGAAAAACCACTTGACGGTGGGAGAATGCGGGAAGCAAAGACTTGAATGGATTCCTTTTCGAAGAACAGAAAAATGTCAAATGGTAGAAAACCGCCATTTCAGAGATGGCAGTGAGTTACACGTTACGTGAATGACAAAGGGGAAAACGGTTTGGGATTTTGAAATGATTCTTGAACGAAGTCTGACATATGGACAGTGTAAAGCCGGTTTTGTATCAGGATTTTATCATGTATATCTATCTTCATGCTGGAGTGGCTATTCTGCATTTCATTCAACATCTAACCCTTCCACCCCAAATCACCTCACACAATGTCGCAATGTCAGACTTTCACAATACAATAATGATCACAGATCTGATCAGCTGAGATGAATGTGCTCTTTCGTCTATGATTATCAGACGCAGTATTACTTCTGGGAGCAAGCAAAGTGGGCAGAGGGCACACGGATGTAGGTACACAGGGTACAAACCTGTTCTTACGTGACCGACGACAATTGTCACATCTCTACAAATGTCGACCCTGGCGTGGACCTCGCGGCATTTGCTGGAGCGATAAATTGTGCCGAATGTTTGTGGATGCATCCAGGCAGAGGACGTGAAGCGCTCATGCCAGTGCTTTACATCAGCAGCTGTCATGTTTTTCCTGTGGTTGTAAAACATGGATTATGATGGGGCATCCAGTGAATCAGAGACAGAAAGGTCAACAACAACTATCTGAGCCTGTGACACAGCCA
This sequence comes from Oncorhynchus keta, assembly GCF_023373465.1. NCBI lineage: Eukaryota > Metazoa > Chordata > Actinopteri > Salmoniformes > Salmonidae > Oncorhynchus > Oncorhynchus keta. Next base: position 12,537,702 of record NC_068442.1, on the reverse strand, counting down.
TGCACAAAACCCACATCTGCTGCCATCTACCACTATGTAGAGTATTGTACATCCCAATATGTTCAAATTAAGATTTAATGAATGACCTTAGATGGTCCTTAATGCAGACAGAGTGTGAAGGACGCAGTGTCTCCGATTTAGCTGCGTTTGGCTAAATGTCCTTTACCTCCTGCTGCCTCCTCGATCCTTCACACGACATCCGCATGTAGCAGCAATGCCAGAGTTCTTACACCTCTTATCCCAAGCAGCATCCTAGCCTCTAATCCTCCCTCAATTGTAGGATGAGATTTTAGAACTGAGACACTTCTGGTCCCGATTATCAGACTTCTAACCAAATTCCCCAAAGTACAGTAAACATCCAGTCAGTTCAGCCAACCTCCCCTCCTTTATGTTAACGATAAGTCAATGAATTGATTACTACAAGCAGAAGGTTGCAAGTGAATGCTTTTTTAAGTTCCCTCTACTTCTGCATGTTGACATGTTAAAGGAAAACGGGGCCATGTTCATTAGGGCATGTAAAGGAAAATGTTTATGCTACAAAAATGTTTCTTATCCAGGTAGTCCTAAACTGTTTCAGTCCATTTTGTTCCATTGCCTAATGAACATGACCCTGTTGGTAAAGCCCTCCCAAGCAGCTTAGAGTGTAGTTATCTACGTACCCTGAAACCTACCCTTGTTCTTGTACTAAACAGGACTCCTGCTGTTGAACCGCACATAGGCCACCGTTATAGCGCTAGTAAAACAACTTGTCCTACAGGGCGCGTTGCCATATCCGAACCACAGCCTCGTCTTTTGATCAGACTCCCTCCCTTCCACCCACTCTGTGACTGACTGACGCAGGGAAGGCGCTTTGAAAACTACAGCAGCAGAATCCAGACTACAGGTGTAGACACATCATCACTTAGTCTAGCAGGAATGTCAGTGAAAATGTGTACTGTGAAGAGCTCGTCTCGCCCCCCTACCGTTCCGACATGTAAAAAGTAAGCGAGAGAGTGAAAGGATGCGATGGAGAAAGAGAGGAAATAAAAACTAAAGAGTTCAGGCATTCCTGGAGAGCTACCATTCTGTAGGTTTTTGCGCCAACCTTAATCTAGTGCAGATGATTCTAATAATTAGCTGGTTGATAAACTGAATCAGGTCAGTTACAACTGGGGTTGGAGCGAAAACCTACAGGAGGGTAGCTCTCCAGGAACAGGGTTGAAGAGCCCTGCACTCTTAACTTGATTCCTCTGAAGTGTAATTCTTTCCATCACAGGAAACACCTCTACGAATTCAGGGCACCACCCACTTAGGGCTCATGGCATTACAACCTTGACCTACGACCCACCCCAACCCCTGACCATCCACAGCAAGGATGGGAAACTCCAGTCCTCGGGGGCCTGGTTGGTGACACACGTTTTCCCCAGCCACTGCTAACACCAGACTCCAATAATCAACTGATCATGGGTCCTGTGCTACCTGCTCAGACATTACGTGCCAATGGTTGCGTGCCACATCATTGACTGTGTCATAGACTGAACGATTGCTTTACCATATGATGTGTTTAGCTGATAAGTAAAATACCTATCCAGGCATTGTAAGATTTGGCATGCGTCAGCAACGCCTGGGCAGAGGAACGCACCCATAGTCTTCAGTTTAGATTCATGCAATTTGTCTAATCAGGTGTGTTAGCTATAGGGCTCGGAGAAGAGTGTCACACCAGTTCGCCCTCCTAGGACTGGAGTTGCCCATCCCTGATCCACAGAAACTCATCACATCTCATCACAGGTGGCCGTAATGTCTGGAACGGATTAAATAGCATGGCATCGAAAACATCAAACACATAGTTTCCATTCCATTCACTCCATTCCATCCATTATTATGAGCCGTCCTCCCCTCAGCAGCCTCCTGTGCATCTCATCCATTCCACACCTCTGACAACCGATAACACAGGGCTCTCCAACCCTGTTCCTGGAGGGTTACCCTCCTGTAAGGTTTTTGTTCCAACCCCAGTTGTAACTAAGCTGATTCAATTTATAAACCAGCCAATTATACAAATCAGGTGCACTAGATGATGGTTGGAGTGACAACCTACAGAATGGTAGCTCTCCAGGAACAGGGTTGGAGTGACAACCTACAGGATGGTAGCTCTCCAGGAACAGGGTTGGAGTGACAACCTACAGGAGGGTAGCTCTCCAGGAACAGGGTTGGAGTGACAACCTACAGGATGGTAGCTCTCCAGGAACAGGGTTTGAGAGTCTTGACTTAGCATATCAAACACTCCATTTCATAGGAGCATAAAGGACACATTTAGAAGAAACAAATCATACTGTATTGGGGGAAAAAATGTTGTCTGACATTTTCAATGAAAAAGGGTTCCGGGGAGTAGAAAACTAGCATAGCATGTCGGAGCCTTTCATCATTTAGGGAAAGAGGAAGTTAACATGAACAATCAACACGACAAAATCCATGAAAACCTGGAGACTACAATCTAATCTTTCTTTTCACCGCTTTCTTCGCCTTGCGGGGGGGGGTGTGAGCATTAGTAAAGCCTCCCGCAAAACTATTAGTCCAAGCGCCCAAAACATTTATATTTACTTCTGAACAGGAGAGAGACGACATAAGACATCTTCCAGTCCCATTTATCTTTGGCAAATGAATGGTGGAGTGGACAGAGAAGAGGACAAGGGTGACACAGCTGCAGTCTGTACAGGGTTTCTGGGAAGAGTGGGGAGTGGGAGGCTTTGTGATACAGGAGGTATGGGGGGTGGGGGTGGGGGTGCATCCAGAGTCTATCCCATCAGGCAGTACATGGGGCTCCTTTCCCTGTGTGCTGTCTGTCCCACGCTAAGCGTCATACTTCTTCCCTGTTCTGTGGATTTGGTGGAACAGTGTCATGGAGAACGCCATTCCCAGGAGCTGCAGAGGAGGAGAGGGAGAAAAATGAATTTGGTCTTTGAAGTCTCTATAAAGATGTTTTATCATTACTGTATCAAAATCAGAGGACACAGTGAATGGTACAGTGCAGTCAGTTCTGAGTGATGTGAGCAAACTCCTGTGTTATGTACTCTGCTACACTAGGTGAAATACATTCACTGTTAGTGCTTCTGGGCTTGTGTTGAGTTTATGACACTGAAGAAAAATCCTCCAGCAGAGTTTGAAAACAACCCACATTTTCCTATTTCCAAACCATGGATAGAGATTGGCTACCACCTCTCTCTCTCAGGCCGTCTTGAAACATCAAATATAACAACATGCCTCTGTATGTCACTGATGAAATACCGTGAGATAAGTGAGCACATTATGTCAATGAGGTAAATTATGAAAAAAAAGTGTATTCTTTGAAGTTTTCCATTAAGGAATAGCCTGTGATACGTAGGACTACTTTCACATCAAAGTCGGGAGGCTGATCCTAAAGCCATTATCTGAAGCAGTCAGGACTGGAGTGAGTAAAACTCTTTCTTACAGAACATAACTGGGTTCAAATACTATTTGAAATCTTTCAAAAACAACGTTAGCCTGCCCAGAGTGCCATATGGGCGGGGTTTGTGTTTATTTTTGACTATTCTATTGTTTCCATTGTGCCAGGAAAGCTCAGTCAAGCCCAGATACATTATTATACATTATTTCAAGTAGTATTTGAACCCAGGTCAGTTACACATGCAGACCACACTTACTGTAGCCGGAAGTTAGCTCACTAGCTACCGTAGGAAGTATTTTGCTACTGTGATTAGCATAAGCTGCTGCTGACTTTCCCTTTCGTTCCAGACAAACTTGGGTCCATATGCTTAGGGATACCTTCTTAAACTCCTGCCAGTCCCACCTAATATCTAACACAGTGTGGTGAAAAAAGCTAACAGTTATTATACCAGGCTCTTGAGCAATGCCAAGCACACATCACAGATCAAACTCCAACCCCAACCTTGTCACACACAGACACACACCCTGTTCAGTATGTCTGCATTAGGGATGCACCTGTAGGACAGAGGCTTTGGATAGGATAGGGGGCAGCATTTGGAATTTTGGATGAGAAGCATTCATTCATTCAACTGCCTGCTACTCATCCCCAGAATATAAGATATGCATAGTATTAGTAGATTTGGATAGAAAACACTCTGAAGTTTCCAAAACTGTTTGAAACATGTCTGTGAGTATAACATGTCTGTGAGTATAACAGAACTTATGTAGCAGGCGAAACCCTGAGGACAAACCATTTCTTTTTGAGGTCACTCTCTTTCAATGCGTTTTCATTGGGAATCCAGATTTCTAAGGGACTTGCTTACAGTTCCTACCACTTCCGGTGGATGTCACCAGTCTTTAGAAATTGGTTGAGGTTATTCCTTTGTGTAATGAAGAAGTACGGCCATCTTGAACTAGGGTCACTTCATGTGTACTGTTTCATAGAGGTGCATGACCAGAAAGCATGCATCAGTTTGTTTTCTTCCTGTATTGAACACAGATCATCCCGTCTTCAATTTTATCAATTATTTACTTTAAAAAATACCTAAAGTTGTATTACAAAAGTAGTTTGAAATGTTTTGGCAAACTTTACAGGTAACTTTTGAGATATATTGTAGTCACGTTGCGCAAGTTGGAACCAGTGTTTTTCTGGATCAAACGCGCCAAATAAATGGACATTTTGGATATATGTGCACGGAATTAATCGAACAAAAGGACCATTTGATGTTTATGGGACATATTGGAGTGTCAACAGAAGAAGCTCGTCAAAGGTAAGGCATGATTTATATTTGTATTTCTGCGTTTTGTGTAGCGCCTGCAGGGTTGAAATATGTTTTCTCTCTTCTGGTTATGGAGGTGCTATCCTCAGATAATAGCATTGTTTGCTTTTGCCGAAAAGCCTTTTTGAAATCTGACACGTTGGCTGGATTCACAACACGTGTAGCTTTCATTTGGTATCTTACATGTGTGATTTCATGAAAGTTACATTTTTATAGGAATTTATTTGAATTTGGCGCTCTGCATTTTCTCTGGCTTTTGGCCAAGTGGGACGCCACCGTCCCACATATCCCAGAGAGGTTTTTAACTCATGCGGACTCTCCCCAGCTTTCTCCAGCTTACTCTACAGAGCAAAGTAGAGGTCTGAAGCAAAGTCTATCTGTGGTTCTAGGTTCCATATTTTGTTATTAAGCAGATAGGACAATAGTGTGAATACAGAAAAGACAGGAGTTTGAGTCGAAGGGCAGTAGGCAGTGGACCGGATTCAAACCCATGCCGGCACAGGGATACACGTGTGCCAACACTAACCGCTGGACCACACAGGCCATCGTAGCCTAGTGGTTAGAGCGTTGGACTAGTAACCGGAAGGATGCGAGTTCAAACCCCCGAGCTGACAAGGTACAAATCTGTCGTTCTGCCCCTGAACAGGCAGTTAACCCACTGTTCCCAGGCCGTCATTGAAAATAAGAATATGTTCTTAACTGACTTGCCTGGTTAAATAAAGGTAAAAAAAAAAAAAAAAAAAAAAGAATCTCTCTGCAGACTGCCTTTTAATGAGACCCATTTCTGCTACTCTCTCAGTAATGGGCTGGGGAATGTTTGGTGGTGGGGTCAGGCCAAAGGTCAAAGGAAAAGTAAACTATGTACAGTATATTATCCTTCTGCTGCTGCAGGCTCAGCCTTCTATATATCCTCATTATATCTCTCTCATTCTCTCTTCCTCTACTTCTCTCCTGCTCTCTTTCTATCCCTCTCTCAAAAACACCCTATGCAGGCGTGTTTGGGATTTGATCATGTGTGTGAGCAGAGAGAGTGCAGACCAGCCCTGTGGTACAGTCTAAAATCATGGTGACAACTCTACTTCTATACGTTAAAGAGCTTGGGCTCTCCTGCCTCTGACACAGAGTAGGTAGGGAAGAGCAGAGAGGCAGCTGGAGTTAGACAGGTAGGCAAGACAGGAAGCGTAGACAAGGAGGCAGACAGGTTGGGAAGACAGGTGCTTTAGGGTAGTCAGAGAGACATACCACGAGAAAAGATAGTCAGACAGGTACTTTAGGGTAGTCAGAGAGACATACCACGAGAAAAGATAGTCAGACAGGTACTTTAGGGTAGTCAGAGAGACATACCACGAGAAAAGATAGTCAGACAGGTACTTTATGGTAGACAGAGTCAGACAGAAAGGACAGACAGGAGGAACATAGGGATGCAGCATGCTGAGATCTCTTTATCAGGTCTTATATCACTTCCTGGTGTCTGGCTCCAGCGTTGGGCACAGAGCCAAGGTGCTATGATTTTCTCAAACAGGACCAGGGAACACCAGACACCATCTTCGATATTTCAGTACGGCAGAATGTGTAGATACTACTACGCCCACTGAGCATGGACTTTATTACTGGCCTGTCTCTCACAGGGAGAGTATGGCTGTGAAGTTACACACACACACACATGCTTCATGGAGAGAGCTTACTGCTTACCTGCACTACCAAGATGCACATGCCAATGGTTCCCATGAGATGCTTATTGTCATCGAGCCACTCCTCCACCTTCTCATAGCAGCCCTAGGGGACAGAGGGACAACAATAGAAGTGTGAGCAGACACTAGCACTTGACAGAGAGAGAGAGATAGAAGAAAGATGGAATAGGGGGTGATGGAGGAAATATGGAAGAATAGTAAGAGTCACTCGATGGAGATAAATAACGTTCTGTCAAAAACAGCAATTGGAAAACACTTTGGATCGTTCAATTTTGAATATGGCAAGACATTTAATATTTCGGACGCACAAGGTTGTTGGGGAGGAAAGATAGTAAAATCACTGAAGTGGCCCTTCTGTAGCTATCATCTCTGGTTCATGTATATTGTTAGATGTTATCAATCACAGGTTCATTCACAGGTCACTACTACTTGAAAAAGTTTGGCATGGGCCCTCAAATCCTGAAAACGTTCTACAGCTGTACCATTGAGAGCATATTGACTGGCTGCATCGCTGCCTGGTATGGCAATAGCACCGCCATCGATCGCGTGGCACTACAGCAGACAGCTTACTACATCACTGGGGCCGAGCTCCCTGCTATTCAGGACATCTGTATCAGGCGGTGTGGAAGGAAGGCCCGGAAAATCGTTTAAGCCATACACTCTACTAAATGTAAAACTATATAAAACTAAACATATTCACGTCACCAAATTATTGATTAAAACACACTGTTTTGCAATAGAGATCTACAGTAGCCTTAACAACACTCTGTAGGGTTACACCATGGTGTAGCCGGAGGACAGTTAGCTTCCGTCCTCCTCTGGGTACATTCACTTCAATACAAAATCTAGGATGTTCGTGGTTCTCACCCCTTTCCATAGATTTGCATAGTAATTATCAGAACTTCTGGAGGACATCCTCCAACCTATCGAAGCTCTTGCAGCTTGAACTGACATGTTGTCCACCCAATCAAAGGATCAGAGAATGAATCTAGTACTGAAAGCAAAAGTACAGCTAGCTAGCACAGCAGTGCATAAGATTTGGTGAGTACTTGGGGCGGCAGGGTAGCTTAGTGGTTAGAGCGTTGGACTAGTAACCGAAAGGTTGCAAGTTCGAATCCCTGAGCTGACAAGGTACAAGTCTGTCGTTCTGCCCCTGAACAGGCAGTTAACCCACTGTTCCTAGGCCGTCATTGAAAATAAGAATTTGTTCTTAACTGACTTAAAAAAAAAAGAGAGAAAGACAATAGTTGAACAGTTTTGAGTAAATACATTTTTTCAAAAAGGAAGGAGAAGCGAGAGTTAGCTACTGTATATTTCATGTTTTTTTCACTTTCCCTTACTTAGCTAGCGAATGCAGCTAGCTAGTTTAGCCTGCTCAAACAGAGAGGGATGCTACGTTAGTTAGTAAGCTAGCTGCCTATGCCTATCCAACACTTTTACTCTGCCATGTCAAGGTAAGCTTTTGGTTGTATTAATTTCTTGCCACCAGGGCCTGCCGGTGTAACTGCTAACCTCCTTGCTGACTGTACACTGTACTGCATGATTGTTGCGGGTTTACTAACGTGTTAGTTCTAGTAGCTATGTTGACTATGACGTTATAATATGGAGACAGCGATGTAGGCTGTGTGTAGCGGTCACTGACAGCTGACATGTTGTGCACGGAAGTCCACAAGCGAAGGGTGAGGAGGAGAGCGCATAGATGCGAGATGAAATGATACAATTACCAAAGGGATCATGCTACAGTATGTGGCTGCTATGAAAGTGAATTATGTTTGCGTGTGATCAGGGGTGTATTCATTAAATCAATTCTGTTGAAAAACGTTTCTTAAAAGGAAGCAAACGGAACGAAACGGGGATAAACATACCTGAATTTGTCCAATAGAAACTCTCGTTGCAACTGTTGGACTAATGATTACACCCTAGATCATCTAGATGCAGGCAAGGGTATGAAGGCGGTATTGAATGTGCCAATGTCTGTCAAGTTGGTTACTCTAATTTCTCTGGACCTGTGCACCTAGCGTACGTAGTAAACTTGCATTCATAAGCTAGGTTGTAGCAACCTAATGATGAGACAACTCTGTAATGAAATTCTCTATTCAAATTAAATGTATTCTTATTATGATGTATTATTATAATTAAGACATTGTAGCTGTGTTAACTAGTGACAACCATGTGGTGGGGAAGTTAGTGACAGTTTCAGCTGTTGAAATAGATGGGTTGGCTGACAATGTCACGAAAACAATGTGCGTGCTTCCATGGGGCAGAAGTCAGCTTTTGAGGTGTTTTGACTGATTTCATGTCAATGCTAATATGGCAAAGAAATTCACTAGCTAGCGAACTGTAACGATGTATTTGAGAGACAAGGTCATTCTGCAAATGTATTGCCAACTAGTATCTAATAATAATAACAATGAAATAATAATAATAATAATACATTGTTGTAAAACTACTAATAGACCTAGAACGAATAATACAACTAGAACTATTAATACAACTAATAAAACAAAATACTTATAATATATAGTATACTGTACACACATACAGTGCCTTGCGAAAGTATTCGGCCCCCTTGAACTTTGCGACCTTTTGCCACATTTCAGGCTTCAAACATAAAGATATAAAACTGTATTTTTTGTGAAGAATCAACGACAAGTGGGACACAATCATGAAGTGGAACAACATTTATTGGATATTTCAAACTTTTTTAACAAATCAAAAACAGAAAAATCGGGCGTGTAAAATTATTCAGGCCCCTTAAGTTAATACTTTGTAGCGCCACCTTTTGCTGCGATTACAGCTGTAAGTCGCTTGGGGTATGTCTCTATCAGTTTTGCACATTTTTTCCCATTCCTCCTTGCAAAACAGCTCGAGCTCAGTGAGGTTGGATGGAGAGCATTTGTGAACAGCAGTTTTCAGTTCTTTCCACAGATTCTCGATTGGATTCAGGTCTGGACTTTGACTTGGCCATTCTAACACCTGGATATGTTTATTTCTGAACCATTCCATTGTAGATTTTGCTTTATGTTTTGGATCATTGTCTTGTTGGAAGACAAATCTCTGTCCCAGTCTCAGGTCTTTTGCAGACTCCATCAGGTTTTCTTCCAGAATGGTCCTGTATTTGGCTCCATCCATCTTCCCATCAATTTTAACCATCTTCCCTGTCCCTGCTGAAGAAAAGCAGGCCCAAACCATGATTCTGCCACCACCATGTTTGACAGTGGGGATGGGGTGTTCAGGGTGATGCGCTGTGTTGCTTTTACGCCAAACATAACGTTTTGCATTGTTGCCAAAAAGTTCACTTTTGGTTTCATCTGACCGGAGCACCTTCTTCCACATGTTTGGTGTGTCTCCCAGGTGGCTTGTGGCAAACTTTAAATGACACTTTTTATGGATATCTTTAAGAAATGGCTTTCTTCTTGCCACTCTTCCATAAAGGCCAGATTTGTGCAATATACGACTGATTGTTGTCCTATGGACAGAGTCTCCCACCTCTGCTGTAGATCTCTGCAGTTCATCCAGAGTGATCATGGGCCTCTTGGCTGCATCTCTGATCAGTCTTCTCCTTGTATGAGCTGAAAGTTTAGAGGGACGGCCAGGTCTTGGTAGATTTGCAGTGGTCTGATACTCCTTCCATTTCAATATTATCGCTTGCACAGTGCTCCTTGGGATGTTTAAAGCTTGGGAAATCTTTTTGTATCCAAATCCAGCTTTAAACTTCTTCACAACAGTATATCGGACCTACCTGGTGTGTTCCTTGTTCTTCATGATGCTCTCTAAGCTTTTAACGGTCCTCTGAGACTATCACAGTGCAGGTGCATTTATACGGAGACTTGATTACACACAGGTGGATTGTATTTATCATCATTAGTCATTTAGGTCAACATTGGATCATTCAGAGATCCTCACTGAACTTCTGGAGAGAGTTTGCTGCACTGAAAGTAAAGGGGCTGAATAATTTTGCAAGCCCAATTTTTCAGTTTTTGATTTGTTAATAAAGTTTGAAGTATCCAATAAATGTCGTTCCACTTCATGATTTTGTCCCACTTGTTGTTGATTCTTCACAAAAAAATACAGTTTTATATCTTTATGTTTGAAGCCTGAAATGTGGCAAAAGGTCGCAAAGTTCAAGGGGGCCGAATACTTTCGCAAGGCACTGTACATACACACACATTTACAAGTATCTTCACATGGTGATGTTTGCATTAGTTAAAAACACAAACCGTTTGTTCTTAACATTTGAAAAGGGGCTTTTTTAAATTATTTTTTTTATTTCACCTTTATTTAACCAGGTAGGCTAGTTGAGAACAAGTTCTCATTTGCAACTGCGACCTGGCCAAGATAAAGCAAAGCAGTGTGACACAGACAACAACACAGAGTTACACATGGAGTAAACAATAAACAAGCCAATAACACAAACAAGTCAATGACACAGTAGAAAAAAGAAAGTCTATATACAGTGTGTGCAAAAGGCATGAGGAGGTAGGCAATAATAGGCCATAGGAGTGAATAGTTACAATTTAGCAGATTAACACTGGAGTGATAAATGAGCTGATGATGATGTGCAAGTAGAGATACTGGTGTGCAAAATAGCAGAAAAGTAAATAAATAAAAACAGTATGGGGATGAGGTAGATAGATTGGGTGGGCTATTTACAGATGGACTATGTACAGCTGCAGTGATCGGTTAGCTGCTCAGATAGTTGATGTTTGAAGTTGGTGATGAAAATAAAAGTCTCCAACTTTCTATTGCAGAGATTTACATGGAACTCAAACCCATCTTTAGGCACAGGTTGCACACCTCTTATTATAGGGAATCTCCCATTCTGCAGTACAGAAATATAGGGAACATGTAGACCCTGAAGCTTTGTGCTGTAAAATCAAACTGCTGTTTTAGGCATAATGAAAGAAAAAGTTCACACGGTGAGCAAAATGCAAAGTAAGCAATGTTAGGATACTTAAAATCAAAATGATGTTCAAAACAATACAATCCTTACCTCAACACACTTGCAAAGTAACTATTGTATAGTCATTTGAAATATATACTTCTTTTAGATGCACCTTTTGTCTGAGCAGAAAGAATCTGTTCACTCTTCTATTGGCACTAGAAGAGCCAAGTGAGTCCATGTTTACGTCATGCCACCCTCCGTCCTTGACTTTTCCTATATAAGTCTATTTAACTCACATATGTTGTAAAAAATGTTTTTCGATATCACAAACGGAATGTGTTATAAGCAGATTTAAGAGGATTTCTTGTATTTATTTTTTTTGAGCGCAAAAAAATAACTTTTTCAAATCCTCCTACATAGTTACATGCAGGTAAAATGTTTTGATTCCTATATATTATCAGAAAGATCAGATTATGAGGTTACCAAAACCCTTACCATTGCCAAATAACTCTCAAAATTAAAGAGATAAGCTCTATTTCCAAATAAAACGTTTTCCAATGATAACCACTGTTCCATGCACTCCAAACATGAGCATGTGCCACAGTAACGTAAACTATTGAAAATGCTATTGTGTTAAATTTTTTTGTTGTCATATTCTGATGTTACCCAAGACCTTCACACACACAAAAAATATATATATGTTTCCGATACCATATATGAAATGTATTTATTACATTGTTGGGTCAAAGGGTCATTGGGTCAAAGACATAGGCTTTTCTGGTGTAAAAATGCTCTTTGGTTTCCCATGCTTGTGACATTGATCACATTTGATTGTTTAATATATGACCTATAAGCCTCCAATTTATTCCAGAGGATCCACATCTCATGACAGTGACTGCCCTGTGTCCGCCTGGTGTCCAGTGTGCCCACTCACCCGTGTCCAGAACATGTTGGTGGAGTTGCGTCCGCACTCCTGGTAGTGCTCCTGGCAGCAGCGGTCGGGCACCACCTTCTCCTTGAGGGCCTCGTGCCAATCTGTGTACCCTACCACCCCACAGCACTTCCACTGCAGGACACACACACGGAGGGCGACGGCAGAAGTTAGTGCTACCTGTGCTACCCGTCCAAAGAGTCCTTAAAACAATTCTGATAAATACGTCAGTAGGTTAGTCTATTGTAATTACGTATGTACGCTCCCTGTAAGTCCACATGAAAGTTATTTTGCTGTTTTACATGTGAAAGTGGATTGTTCACGAATGGTCATGATCCTAGAATGTCACATACTCCATACCTCTGCTTGGATGATGTTCCATGCGTTCCTGAGGCCTACATTGTTGTCTGTGTTGTACAGAGACAAGCCATCCTTCAGGTCCTGCTTGGCATTCTCGCTCACCTGATGACAGATCACACAACACACAGACCTTGGTTAGATAGATGGCTCCGGGTGACCTAGAAATCTGTCAGACACATTGGATTATGCCGTATATCATTTGTTGAATCTGAAGGTTTGACTTTGACGTCGCTCGATTCCCTCCACTGAGCACACATTTAAATATGCCTTTTGGCATAGCTATTGTGTTTTCCTCTCGACCGGATCTTAACAATACGATCAGTGCTCATGTCATTTCTAATGGATATAAATATTTCATCACACGTGTTAATGAGATTATTGCATACAATCTATGCTTGGCTGTTCCAGAGCAGCCGTGTATGCCTAGAGGGCTGGGAAACTACCATGGAAGATTGAAAGCGGTGTGCAGAGATGGGAGTCATTATATGGAGAAATGACACTGTGTCTGTAAGAGGAGTGCGTGCTGGTCTTACAGGACATAAAACAGGCAATTTGTTTCATATTGAAATCTTAAAGCATAAAGCAACTGTAATGTAATGTCTGTAGAAGTACAAGATGTCCCCCCATTGACACGAATGGCACAATAACCGTGGCAACGCTGTCAGTGGAAGTTACAACCCGCTGCGCACACCACGTCATTTCAACATGGAAATGTCGGTAATATTTGGTTGCGACGTTGATCAATGAGACTTGAACCTTTATTCACCCACAACAGCAACAACAAAAAACACAGGAGTTTGTTGAATTCCTAATGTGTTATCTATCACTATGCTTTCAACCATCTAAAAGGACAACCAAATTACAATGGAAAAACCATGTCTGATTTTTGATTCAGTTGTCATCTAAATGTGTTATTCCTGCGCTTTCAACCATTTAAAAGCACAACAAACAGATATTTTGTATTTCTACTTCAGTTTTCTCACTGTGCTTCATCACAACCAAATGACATGCACATTGCTGTTGATACTACATTGAAAATACATATGGCAAGTGATCGATGCTGTTTGAGATTATGCACAGATTATTACAGAAAAAGATCTCCACAGACCTGCAACCTTTGAATGCTATCTTGAATATGCACTCTTTCTATGATTAGGCCTACATTAGAAAACATTAATAATTACAGTAACCTCAAAATGTGGCTTTGGATGTGTTAGTCATTTTAAGGTTGAATAAATACTGTTTTATTAGTTTGTTAGATAACCTAACTTTAGGCTATTTACTGTCTTACAAAAGTCATATCGAATTGTGTTTGTTTGGTTACTCAACCAAATATCAACATTTAAAATATATTTTTTTATATGTTAAATATTAAATCACTGTATGTCTAATAAATCAAAGTGCATTTATTTCATGAAAATAACTCCAAATATAATATTATATCATTTATTTTCATGAGCCTCCTTTAGCCATTGAAATACTGATTGTGTGGGCATGTTGATACATTTATTTACATACACAGCCATAATTGGCGGATAGGATCGTCTAGAGTCTGGAGAGCATGGGTAGGCAACTAGATTCAGCCACAGGACGATTTTTATCTGAGATTTTGGTTGGGGGGGCTGGAAAATTATAATAATATTTTGTAAACTGCAAATTGACAACAACTAAGCCCAACAATATATTATATTTGAAAATAACAATAATTTCATAGCTTGACTACATTGAGACATACATTTTATTTGTGGGAATATATTTACTAAATTAAAACATTTTTTTTTGATGAATTCCTGTTGATTTTTCAGTCATTTTTTTTAAACAAAAATACAAAACAAATACAGGGGGAAAGAAATCACGTTTTTGACTGACGCTTTAAAGGGAAATGTATCTAATGCTTGGATAGTTTCATCTGAGCCACTGGCTTAATCCTATTCTTTAAATTACTACTTAGGGATTGTGGTAATTAAGCCCTTTATCGACTTCCCCAGAGTCAGAGGAACTTGTGGATATAATTTTTACGTCTATGCATGTAGTTTGCTAACTAGCGCTAGTGTAATCGATAACTAGCCTTAGCACAATGCCTGGAAGTCTATGAGTATCTGCTAACGCTTTTTAGTATTGGCTTGCGAAACTATCTCCAACTTCCTTCATACTGGACACAGAGATAAAAATGGTATCCATGAGTTCATCTGACTCTGGGGAAGTAAGTAGATAAAGGGCCTCATTGCCAAAATCACAAAACTTGTTTTTTTTTGTTTAGTTAGAGACGTGAATCAAACATATAATTTGTTAACTTGTCGACAAGTTAATAGGCTATTTACTGCATTTCAAAAGTGATCTAGATTTGTGTTTTGTTGTCAATGCAACAAAATATCAACATTTGAAGGAGATGTATATTTTGTTAGTCTGGCTTTAATTTCATTTTGTCTACAAATTAATAATTGATATGCTGGATTCACGTCTCAACCAAAAACCTAAGTTGAAGAATATGACTAAATCAAATCAAACTTTATTTAAAGGGCATCTGGTGATATTTAGTTGCGTTGACAACCAAACACAATTCAATATCCAGTTTGTCTACAAATGAATAACTGATATGTTGGATTCACATCTCCATCTCAGAATCCAAGATAAAGAATAGGATTAAATCGAAACAAGTCAAACTTGATTTAGTCCTATTCTTTAACCTCGATTTTTGGTTCAGATGGTGACGTGAATCCAACATTTGAATGATTAACCTGAAGATGAAATGAGAAATGAACCAAAGGTTGAAACCCCAGGACATGTATTGTCTGTTTTTAGTTGAACCCTGGGTTGAATTGAAACAACAGCTGTTGATGACTTTGCAAATGTGATATACGCCTAAATAGTATCATTGATGATACAGTATATGACTTATAAAACATGGTTACATTTAATTTGCTCTGTTATACCTACCCTTTGGAATGACTTCGATAGCAACAGTGAGATCTCTCAATAATCATTCTCACGATAGCACACTGGCAGTGGCGATTTTAGCATGTAAATCTTGGTGGGGCAAACAAACACAAACATTTCCAGGATGCATGCCAGCAAAGTCACTACACAACACAAAACTAAACAAATACCTTTATTGCACTATAACGGTGACAAAGGGTGCCCACAAACTGTTAGGGCCTACATAAAGCTGTCCCAACAGCAGAGTCCCAACACCTTACCACTGCTACACCTGGCTATCAGTGGAGCCTTGTCTGGCAGCGAAACAGTTAATTCAGCCTCATTTACTGCCTTTAAAAAAACATGGCTGACTTGCTTAAACAAATGTGGTTTCTACTGACAATCGGATAAGAGGCAATCCGTAATTTCGATTAAGGCATTAATGAGCGAGCGAGGACGGAAAAAGTCAATATATCTATTTGTTCAGCACTTTTGAAATGTACAGCAACAGAATTCAGAACAAGGGCCGTTCTTACAGTATTCTCCCTGTACACCAAGTCAGAACTGTAGGATAAATAAAGGGGGCATATAAGCAGACAATATCAAGCTCTTACAATATTAGATGATTACAGGGTCAACTAGAGAACATTGCCAACCCCTAAGCTCCGTATTGTCCGCTGGCAGCCCCACCACCACAGAAAGCACTGAGCTAGGCTGAAGCACCTGCATTTTGTAGCTGCCTTACTCAAGAAAACAAAAAAGAGACCAGCTTTGTATGGAGGCTTTATTTAACTCAATGATTTTTTTACATTTATTTTACCCTGTTTGCAAACTGATATGTGACACGCATTAATGCAAAATGAACATGCAAACAGGAAACGCCCCCCCCAAATGTATTTGATATTTCTTTGCTAAAAATGTAGGGCTGAAAACAAGTGGGGCTCTGCCCTGAATGACGGGTCGCCACTGCACATTGGTAGTAGTCAGTGACAAATATCAAAGCTGGGCTTGGTTAAAACCCCGGATTTGAGACTAAATGGATAGCTGTAGATAAATCAACTCTGCAGCAGGAGGTGCTGCCCAGCCTGTTGTTTTTTCAGATAGTGGATACAACGTTGAAGACCTGACATTGTTTCAAAGGTAAAAATTCAACATCATTTATACAAGGTTTGTCTATGTTGAAAATTGGTTAACATAATGACATAATCCTGCGGTTAACCCATAAAATAACAGTTTACGTTGATTACATTTTGCAAATCCAATGTATTTTCCACCTAGATTCCACGTCACAATATTGAAACAACGTTGATTTGACCAATTTGTGCCCATTGGGAAGGAGATGCAGCGTGCCTGTCCTCTCTGATCTACACTCTTACATGAAACACTAACAGACTAATGTGCCTCTCCTCACTAATCTACACTCTTAGATGAAACACTAACAGACTGACTGGGGAGAAGTTGAACATTGTTATTATAGAGGGGCTTGCTGTATAGCAAGAGGGGATAATTATTATGGTTCAGGCATCAAAATACACTTCTGGCTCAACAGGAATTGAGCAGCTGGAGAATAACACTTATAATGACACTCGGGTCTTGCTGAGGACATTCAAATATCAGATTCCCCTTTTGAAAGACCAGAAGAAGCCCTCTTATATTCAGTGTCACAGTGAGCGAAACACAGCAAAACTTTTGAACTTGTTTTTCTCGAGGTGATTCGTTATCGGTCTGGAAAAACCCCACAGAATTGCTCTACCATAAAGGGCGTAAATAAACTATTTGCTGAATTAATCATAAAAGAGTAATTCACTTTTTCAGAATAATTATAATTTCACAAAAAAGGCTAAGTAATTATTCATTATTCATAACCCACTTAAATTCTCCCAAACTTTTGAAATAAAATTTGCATCATTTCAAATCATAATTTTTTTCTCCCAAAGTAGAGCAGTGTATCTGTATTGTTCCTCATCAGCGCGAAGGCATCGTCATATCTGTCAATGTGCAGGGAAATGAGATGAAAAGCACCATAATCTATCTCTGCCTCTCTCAGTCCCATCTCCATCTCTCCTCTCCTCCACGAGTCTCTCTCCTCATTACTCCTCCCCACAGCCACACAATCACAGGAGAGAACAGGGGACCAGTCATCTTCTGAGCCCAAAAGCCCATTGTCTTTCTTTCCACCCTCCCTCCAACGTACGTGTGAGAGTCTTCGATATGTCTTGAAATGCAACATAATGATCTAGTTTTTACCATCGCTAACAAGAGGCATAGAAATGACTATGAAACAAACGACAGGTTTGATCTCTCACTGCTTTGACCTATTTTTCTCCCTTTGCGGCAGAAATGGATACAAACAATTATTTTGTGTGAGACAGTTCTCATAACATGCTCGAATCAAGTAAGTCTATGCAGACGGCAAAATTGTTCTCGGATAGCAAAACTATGCCGTTCATAGAGAAAAATGTCACTCATCACTCATTAACTTTCCTCAGAACCTGTCAAAATGCATCAACAGAATATCTCAAGGAGATATATTGACAGAGTGTAAAATCTCTCTCATTATGGAGCACGCTGCTGGCTTCATTTGAGCTGCAGATCCACCTGCATCAGCAGAATGGGATGGGAGAGAGACGCCAGCCGTTGCCCCGGTCCTGTCCACATTCTGATTGTGCCCACATTTGTCGACAGGTGTAGACAATCAAAAGACACATTGTGATCTGATTGGGATTAGCTCTTCCTGACCACCTCCGGAGTTCGTCGAAGACGCATCTTGTACGGGTATCCTTGAAGTGTAAACAAATCCGGATAAGGAAAGCATATGGTAAACGTCACGGTTGTATCGCTCTGACAGAAATGACACCGGCCAGTTGAATTAGATCATGGTCTTCATTAGAACCCGATGGATCAGACGCCACAATCCAACACCATGTCCAGCTCTGAATAAAATGGGGCATATAGAAATACATATATTTCTGAAGAGATATCATCCCGATTGAGAGAAAGGGTTCTACAGTTCCCATGTCCAATGCCAGCGCAAAATCTAATATTTGAAAACATTGTAGGCTACAGAAAGGCCAAGGATTGGAATAGCAGAATCTAAACTGAGCTATGTATTGGGGATGCATGCAGGGACGGACTATGATGGCGTTGCAGTAGAAGAGCTCAGTGCATGGCCAGGTATAGTGTGTAGTAGTGTGTAGTTTCACCTGTACCTTTAGATCAGAATGTACGGTGGTGAATAGTCTATTCCAGTTGCAAATATCAGATTTGAAAATTATACGTTGGTATTATAATTACAATCCTCAATTTGATTCTATTCTATTCTCTGAATCTTTGAGCATTTTCCAGCTATCAAAAAGGTGCAGAAGATGTGCAAACAGGCACATAGCTTCCTGTAAGCACAAGAAAGGCCACTGTCCAATATAATGTAGGCTTCAATACAAAGGACTCTATAGGCTACATCTAGATTGACACTTTATTCATTTGCAATCTACTGCAAAGATAACCTGCAGAGTTCTGTCCTACTATCCAGGTCTGTACCCAAACAATTTGAACTTCTACTTTTAAAAATCCACCTCTCTAAAAACAAGTCTCTCACCGTTGCCGCCTGCTATAGACCACCCTCTGCCCCCAGCTGTGCTCTGGACACCATATGTGAACTGATTGCCCCCCATCTATCTTCAGAGCTTGTGCTGCTAGGCGACCTAAACTGGAACATGCTTAACACCCCAGCCATCCTACAATCTAAACTTGATGCCCTCAATCTCACACAAATTATCAATGAACCTACCAGGTGCCTCCCCAAAGCCTTAAACACGGGCACCCTCATAGATATCATCCTAACCAACTTGCCCTCTAAATACACCTCTGCTGTCTTCAACCAAGATCTCAGCGATCACTGCCTCATTGCCTGCATCCGTAATGGGTCAGCGGTCAAACGACCTCCACTCATCACTGTAAAACGCTCCCTGAAACACTTCTTCAGCGAGCAGGCCTTTCTAATCGACCTGACCGGGGTATCCTGGAAGGATATTGATCTCATCCCGTCAGTAGAGGATGCCTGGATATTTTTTATAAATGCCTTCCTAACCATCTCAAATAAACATGCCCCATTCAAGAAATTTAGAACCAGGAACAGATATAGCCCTTGGTTCTCCCCAGACCTGACTGCCCTTAACCAACACAAAAACATCCTATGGCGTTCTGCATTAGCATCGAACAGCCCCCGTGATATGCAGCTGATCAGGGAAGCTAGAAACCATTATACACAGGCAGTTAGAAAAGCCAAGGCTAGCTTTTTCAAGCAGAAATTTGCTTCCTGCAACACTAACTCAAAAAAGTTCTGGGACACTGTAAAGTCCACGGATAATAAGAACACCTCCTCCCAGCTGCCCACTGCACTGAAGATAGGAAACACTGTCACCACTGATAAATCCACCATAATTGAGAATTTCAATAAGCATTTTTCTACGGCTGGCCATGCTTTCCACCTGGCTACTCCTACCCCGGTCAACAGCACTGCACCCCCAACAGCAACTCGCCAAGCCTTCCCCATTTCTCCTTCTCCCAAATCTGATCAGCTGATGTTCTGAAAGAGCTGCAAAATCTGGAACCCTACAAATCAGCCGGGCTAGACAATCTGGACCCTTTCTTTCTAAAATTATCTGCCGAAATTGTTGCCACCCCTATTACTAGCCTGTTCAACCTCTCTTTCCTGTCGTCTGAGATTCCCAAAGATTGGAAAGTAGCTGCGGTCATCCCCCTCTTCAAAGGGGGGGACACTCTTGACCCAAACTGCTACAGACCTATATCTATACTACCATGCCTTTCTAAGGTCTTCGAAAGCCAAGTCAACAAACAGATTACCGACCATTTCGAATCTCACCATACCTTCTCTGCTATGCAATCTGGTTTCAGAGCTGGTCATGGGTGCACCTCAGCCACGCTCAAGGTCCTAAACGATATCTTAACCGCCATCGATAGGAAACATTACTGTGCAGCCGTATTCATTGATCTGGCCAAGGCTTTCGACTCTGTCAATCACCACATCGGCAGACTCGACAGCCTTGGTTTCTCAAATGATTGCCTCGCCTGGTTCACCAACTACTTCTCTGATAGAGTTCAGTGTGTCAAATCGGAGGGTCTGCTGTCCGGACCTCTGGCAGTCTCTATGGGGGTGCCACAGGGTTCAATTCTTGGACCGACTCTCTTCTCTGTATACATCAATGAGGTCGCTCTTGCTGCTGGTGAGTCTCTGATCCACCTCTACGCAGACGACACCATTCTGTATACT
The DNA here is from genome assembly GCF_023373465.1 of Oncorhynchus keta. NCBI lineage: Eukaryota > Metazoa > Chordata > Actinopteri > Salmoniformes > Salmonidae > Oncorhynchus > Oncorhynchus keta. The sequence continues at coordinate 12,516,911 of NC_068442.1, read as the reverse complement.
TCTGGCCCTTCTTTGGACACTGTGTTGACAACCCTCCAGGCAAGCTTCAATGCCATACAACTCTCCTCCCGTGGCCTCCAATTGCTCTTAAATACAAGTAAAACTAAATGCATGCTCTTCAACCGATCGCTACCTGCACCTACCCGCCTGTCCAACATCACTACTCTGGACGGCTCTGACTTAGAATACGTGGACAACTACAAATACTGTAAACTCTCCTTCCAGACCCATATCAAACATCTCCAATCCAAAGTTAAATCTAGAATTGTCTTCCTATTTCGCAACAAAGCATCCTTCACTCATGCTGCCAAACATACCCTTGTAAAACTGACCATCCTACCAATCCTCGACTTTGGCAATGTCATTTACAAAATAGCCTCCAATACCCTACTCAACAAATTGGATGCAGTCTATCACAGTGCAATCCGTTTTGTCACCAAAGCCCCATATACTACCCACCATTGCGACCTGTACGCTCTCGTTGGCTGGCCCTCGCTTCATACTCGTCGCCAAACCCACTGGCTCCATGTCATCTACAAGACCCTGCTAGGTAAAGTCCCCCCTTATCTCAGCTCGCTGGTCACCATAGCATCTCCCACCTGTAGCACACGCTCCAGCAGGTATATCTCTCTAGTCATCCCCAAAACCAATTCTTTCTTTGGCCGCCTCTCCTTCCAGTTCTCTGCTGCCAATGACTGGAACGAACTACAAAAATCTCTGAAACTGGAAACACTTATCTCCCTCACTAGCTTTAAGCACCAACTGTCAGAGCAGCTCACAGATTACTGCACCTGTACATAGCCCACCTATAATTTAGCCCAAACAACTACCTCTTTCCCAACTGTATTTAATTAATTAATTTATTTAGCTCCTTTGCACCACCTTATTTTTATTTCTACTTTGCACATTCTTCCATTGCAAAATTACCATTCCAGTGTTTTACTTGCTACATTGTATTTACTTTGCCACCATGGCCTTTTTTGCCTTTACCTCACTTCTCACCTCATTTGCTCACATCGTATATAGACTTGTTTATACTGTATTATTGACTGTATGTTTTTTTTACTCCATGTGTAACTCTGTGTCGTTGTATCTGTCGAACTGCTTTGCTTTATCTTGGCCAGGTCGCAATTGTAAATGAGAACTTGTTCTCAACTTGCCTACCTGGTTAAATAAAGGTGAAATAAAATGTAAAAATTATAAAGCCATGTGCTTTACATGCTCCTTTGCAGTTTTTATCGATTTACACTTTTATTCCTGCATTTTCATAATTTGACCATGCTTCTTGCTATAGGTTATCATCAAGGTTCCGTTAGCAACTTATCACTCACTGATCAATGATTTGGAGGAAACTAAACCACGGTCATTCTCCCAGCATGTCACTCTTTCCTCTTTGGTACCGTTTAGGCCTATAGCCTATTAAAGGATATTTACAGTACAAGATTTCAATATAAAGACAACGTCATCCATGCGTAAAGAACAACCCTGTCTCGACCTGTTTGAATAATGCGTTGTGCCATTCAGGAGATGCACTTTGTAGCCTACTCTGTAACTTAATCTGTTTATATTTTTACTGTGTGTATTAGGGCTCCCGGGTGGCGCTGCATCTCTAAGGCACTGCATCTCAGTGATAGAGGCGTCACTACAGACCCTGGTTCCATCCCGGGCTGTATCACAACTGGCAGTGATCTGGAGTCTCATAGGGCGGCGCACAATTGGCAGGCACAGCGTTGTCCGGGTTAGGGGAGGGTTTGGCCGTCATTGTAAAATAAGAATTTGTTCTAAACTGACTTGCCTAGTGAAATAAAGGTAAAATAAAAATTAATAAATGGCTAATTTAGGAAAGGGACAATGTTAGCTAGCTAGCCACTGGAGGACAACAACAACAAGATTCAACAATTCAAGTTGTTTCTGTCAATGACGTATTTCTCTTGATGCGATGTGATAAGAGTGAAGCCAAATCCAAACTGCATCCCGCTGACACTTTTCTTTGGTGCGCCAGGACCAGTTGAGCTCACTCAGTTTATCTCAATGCTGATTGGGTATTATTGTATGCTTTTTTTAATCAAGGGAGGTCAAATGCTTCCTGGCTTCCCTTCCATTCAATGCTACAATGTCACTCTCTTTTTGACCAGACCGCATCAGATAGATGGCCAGCAAATACAGAGACAGAGGGGTGCTGTTTCGCTCGCTTACAAAATTGAAGGGAAATTCTGAAAACACAGAGAGACGAAAGATAAATTATTTTATGTTTTTTTTTCAGGGTACATTTTTTGAGGAAGCCTGTCTTCCCTTGGCAACCATGAATACACGCCACTACTGCTGTCAGAATGGGGCCCTGGGCCAGTGTGAGAGGGAGGAGCACTAACACCCCCTGCCTACTAATGACCTACAGACCTGGGGGGGATGTCTGGCTACTCTGACTCCTTTGTCATGGAACACCATGCTTCTCCTCTGTGATGGAACAATGGCTTTCTCTCTCTGGGACTTGGGTCACGATGGCCACGTGAATGCAAGCAGATGTCAGAATACATTCTTAGTGTCAATGCTTTATAAGTAGAATATAATGTTTGAAAATATTTTAAAAATAATTTACGAACAGCAATGAACGGGTGTCACGGGATGACAGACAGAAAGGACACAAGATCAGTTGTATAACAAAGCAAGAGCTCTATCATGTAGGAACTGTCTTCCTTTACGTACAATCATGAGTCTAAATACAAAATCTGGACTGAATCTGACGATTGGTTCTGACAATGATTGCAGATGATTTTGAGCATTCGCGTTACATACAGGGCTTTCACTACTGTAAGAGCATCTGCTAAATGACTAAAGTGTAAATAGTAAATGTATTCATACCCCTTGACTTATTCCACATTTTGTTGTGTTACAGCCTGAATTCAATTTTGATTAAAAACATTTTTCTCACCATCATCTACACACAATACCCCATAATGACAAAGTGAAAACATATTTTTTGAAATGTTTGCACATTTATTGAAGATGAAATACACAAATATCTTATTCACATAAGTATTCACACCCCTGAGTCAATACATGTTATTTAAAATGCCCTTGACAGTGATTACAGCTGTGAGTCTTTCTGAGTAAGTCTCTAAGAGCTTTGTACACCTGGATTGTACAATATTTTCCCATTATTCTTTAAATAATTCTTCAAGCTCTGTAAAATTGGTTGTTGCCATAGATTTCAAAGTCAAAGTGTCACTCGGCTACTCAGGAACTCCAGTGTAAATTTGGCTTTGTGTTTTAAGTTATTGTCTTGCTGAAAGGTGAATTAATCTCCCGGTGTCTGATGGAAAGCAGACTGAACCAGGTATTCCACTAGGATTTTGCCTCTGCTTCGCTATATTCTATGTATATGTATATATATATATATATATATATATATATATATATATATATATATATATATAGAGCGAGAGAGCGAGAGAGCGAGAGAGCGAGAGAGCGAGAGAGAGAGAGAGAGAGAGAGAGAGAGACTCCCTAGTTTAGAGATGTACCATGAATTTGGAGGACAATCTATCCTGAAGGACGTTATGGGTCCTTGAGGCAAATGTGTGCAGCATGAAGTCTCTAGGTCAAATGGGGAGGTGGATATGAGGGTTTAAGAGAGACTGTTGATAACGGCGCCACCTATAAGCCAATCGGGACCATTCTTTTTGACCAAATTACTCATGGCCTCTGAGTTACCAATTTCTGTTTGAGTTATTTGACCATTTCAAGGGGAGAAAAATCTAAGATGAACAATATGTTTCACAGCTTCGCTGTGAACCCTCTACGAGTCCCCAAGTAGGTGGATCACTTGAGAGCACATTGCCTGACATGTTTACACACATGAAGTGACATGTTCACATGCCATGCTTTTCTCATTTGTGGTGCAGGGAATTACAGCCCCAGCATTGACTTATTTGTATAAAAGATAGGTCCCACACACACAACATCCCCCTTTTCAAGTAATTTCACCAGATGGTAATTGAAAACAAGAATTAAAAACTCTAAATGACATAGCTCGCTAAACCTGGACAAATGAGGTTACATTAAGATAAAAAGAGCTAGAAAAATAGCTTACAACAGCTTTTTATGTATTTACCACACATCTTACAGCTTACTGTGGCCTTGAGGTGCCTTAATGCTTACTGAGGGAGAACTGTGATCAGACAACATTTCTTAGAGCTCCACACTTTCAAATCCCCACTGTCAAATCCTACTGTAATCCCTTCAACCTGTTTCTCCTGACCTGCTCCTGTAGCATATGCTCTATCTACAGGTCACTGAACACTCCGCTACCTGGCCAGGGCTGCTACGGAGCACACCTGGGTTCAAATACTATTCAGAATTTAAAAAATACTTTTAGCATTTGCTCTAGCCTGCCATTGCCAGATGGTTTTGCCCTTTTGCTACTATTCGATTGGTTCCATTGAGACAGGCAAGATCAATCAAGCCCAGATAAAGCATTTGAAAATTATTTCAAATAGTGTTTGAACCCAGGTCTGCTACTGAGACACAGCTACACCACCTGGGACACTCTAGGACAGAGACAGACCGATGCCCATGCTAAGAGCTGACACAGCTACACCACCTGGGACACTCTAGGACAGAGACAGACCGATGCCCATGCTAAGAGATGACACAGCTACACCACCTGGGACACTCTAGGACACAGACAGACAGGCATGGGTGCCCATGCTAAGAGCTGGCACAACAACACTCAGCCAGGCTGGGTCCTCCATCGTATCAGTCACATGGGTTGAATTGGGACTGAGCGTCCCCTTTCCAGTGCTCACTTGTCACCAGATTGGGTCCTACTGTATGTTTGGAACCTGTCCCAGTGCATCACCCAGCGTCCTTTCCCAGTCCTCACATACAGTAAGACAATCAGCCAGGCTGTGTCCCATCCCATATCTGTCACATAGTTTGGAACTGGTCCCAGGGCCCTGCCCTCACCAGTCCACATAAAATGCCTCCTAAAGCTAATGTAAATGGATATGCTAGCCAGCCAACCAGATGAAGGTGTAATCCAGGTGACCATGAATGAACTATATAGCAGTCTTATGGCTATTTAGCAGTCTAATGGTTTGGGGTAAGAAACGGCCTCGGAGCCTGTTGGTGCTCTGGTACTGTTTGCCGGACGCCATCAGTGGTAACAGTATATAGCTTGGGTGGCTGGACTCTTTAGCAATTTTTCGGGCCTTCCTCTGGCACCACCTGATATAGAGGTCCTGGATGGCAGGGAGTTCACCCCCAGTGATATACCCTCTGTAGAAGTTTGCGATCAAGGATGGTGCATTTTCCATACCAAGAAGTGATGTAGCCAGTCAAGATGCTTTCGATGGTGCAGCTGTAGAACCTTTTGAGGATCCCTTGCCAAATCCTTTTAGGGAGGGCGGTTGGCACTATTTTTCGTTAAAAAAAAGGAACTACTGCTGCAATTATACATTTGAAATTTGTAATAGAAATATATATATTTTAAAGTAGCTCACCCAGAATGAGGTCACAGCGCTAAAGATGGATGGGTCTAATCTGGTCTCTGGCCTTGCCATCTACTGTATTCAGATAGTGGGTCATTGCAGGGCCAGTAGTAGAATACTGGAGTAGAGATGAAGCCTGTGATTGCTTATAGAGCACTGTTATAGAGCACTGTTTATAGAGCACTCTGCAGTGGAAAGAGGCGTACCTGTGTCTCTGCCATACCTGGAGGCAAGGCTTCCACTGCAGAGCAACCATGGGAGGAGGGGAAGTTATTAGCCTGCAATCCAAACTGATATGCTATGTTTCACTGGTGAAATGTAGCATATCAGTTAGATTCCAGGCTAGAAAGGTACTCCAGTAAATTGACATATTCATGAACATTAGAGCATAATCACACATCTCAATTTTGGAGCCTCTATTAATAGAATGCCAAATGCTGCCAAAGTGGCTGTATGTCTATGATTTCCAGATCAAATAGCCTTGGTAAATTAACGATTCCATCTTTTGGGGATGTGGAGAGCCTAACACGGCATAGTATATTTAGTCTCTCTCTCTATCTCTCTATCTCTCTATCTCTCTATCTATCTATCTATCTATCTATCTATCTATCTATCTATCTATCTATCTATCTATCTATCTATCTATCTATCTATCTATCTATCTATCTATCTATCTATCTATCTATCTATCTATCTATCTATCTATCTATCTATCTATCTATCTATCTATGAATGAGAGAGAGAGCGGAAGCGCAAGAGCAATATGTTCAGGGCCTGATCTCCATTCAATTCTCAGATACAGTAGCCTTCAGGTATGGGTTTAATGCCACAAATTGAATTAGAATTACATTCCCTCTCCCTCTTTCCAGCACACAGCTTTGACCTATTACAGTAGCTATGTTGTTATTGTACTTCAAACATGTGTAGGCAGGGTGCTTAGGATTCAAAACTAAATACAAGTACAAACATAAAATTAAGCTCCACATTATTTTGACAGCGTTAATAAACTGTCCCTCGATCAGCACAGCAATTGATAAAACAGGACCATGTTTGAAACACAAGTAGTTCTGAGCTTATGTCAATATTACTCAGGTAAGCTAACAGCTACAGAAATCAGGAATGCAGACAGGCTTGATCTATTTGAGCTAATGTGTCCAACATACCTGTTGTTATATTGGGCACCTACTGACCAAAAAAGGATGTTATTATGATTTTTTTTTCAATAACATGTTTTGCTAAAATAAAGGTTTAAGAAAAGACAGGCATAGACCACATTAGTACAAGACAAAACAGCTCAATCAAGCCAGATGGCTTGCTTTCATTTAATTAAAAGCATGAGAAGGTAACGTAATAGGATAATGTTTTACTGTGGTGTGTGAAGAATCCAATACTTTACATTGCATGCGGTACAAATCACATTATTGTGGAAGCACCTCCTCTAAGAGCCTGAATTAGGCTGTTTGAGAAGGTTTGAATCCTAAGCAGCCTGCCTACAGTTTGAAGTACAATAACAACATAGCTACTGTAGTAGGTCAAAGCTGTGTGCTGGAAAACCTTGGTAGAGCATGGGTGGAAAAGGCATTGTGGTGCTCATGTGAATTTCCTTTATTTTCCGGCTTCAGACCAATGCCAATTATCACTTAAAATTCCATTTTTCATTATTCATTTCCATGGTTTTTACACCGTAACGTGATTATGCAACATTATTATACAACATTATAATACATGCTCTCCTTGTGAACCCTCACAATATTGATTTTATTTATAGACAAGATTCCAGCTCATAATCCTACTGAAGAATTGTCAAGAACAAGGAAGCAAAGCCTAAAGAAAATATTTACTATGCGATTAAACAATGTAGCTGGCTAGATGACTATAGGAGCGCAAAATATGGATTCATTGTTTTCAATGGAAGGGTTCTTAAAAGTTCTCTCTCGCTAAGGCGAGCTGTTACCGTGAATATATCATAGTCATCCTCCTCGGTGTGTCAAATGCAAGCTGATTTGGAGGAAGTCCATCTGAATGTTCCCTGGGACAACGGTGGTCTACTCTGACATCATGCAGTGAGATGTTCCAGTGGGAGGAGGACATCAAGAAGCACATAGAGATGGTCTAGTGTTCTGTCAACCAGCTGGTGTCTGCATTTCTCTGTGACAGGCACATGCCCACACAATCTGACACTAGTAGTCCCGTAGGGCAGGGTTTCCCAAACTCGGTCCTACATCATTATACTGAGACCGTGTCAAATGTTAAAAGGATGTATTTGGGTGCTTTTGTTCATGTCTTTCGCGTCCGCTGATACTGCACAATGAGCAAAGAGGAAGTGCATCGCAGCTGGGGTAAGTTTGTCAAAAACAAGACAAATCACACAAAAAAAAGTGTCGGACTCTTCTATAACATTCCATTTACAAACAATTGAGATTTACTTCAGAAATAGGACAATTATCTTTTAACCGCCTGTCCTTAGTAACTAGACCAAATTTGACATATCATACTGATTTCAGGGTCCTGGATTTGCATTTACTATGTAACATCTATGAGACCAGGCTGGCACACAGCAAGTCACGTAAGCAAGCAACGATCCTGTTGTTGTGTCAACCTGGTCCAGCCCTGACTACATTTTACTTCTGAAATGGCGATTTCAGATTTTCTGTGAACACACTGAAAAGGAATTTGACACTGTGTTGATCAGTCGGCACGCATTTGTATTAGAAATGTTAAGACGGCAGGAGAGGGAGTTTATGCCGGAGCTGGAATTTATTCTACAGGTGTTTTCAACAGCGATGCTGTCAGTCTAAGCACGCACAACTGAGGTTCTGTTTACACGTACGTTTGGGGTTCAACTATTTACTATATGTGGTTCAACATAGCTAAATTATTGTTTCTTAACAAAGCAATTTGTTTTCTTAGCTTTGGTTTTTATAGTGGTCTTGGTTGTTCTTAGTCGAGGAAATGTAGCATTGTTAACTGCAGGGTTTGCCCTGTCTGAAATCTGTCTACCTCGTCTTGATGTTACCATAGCTTGGCCTGTGCAGTGCACAGTATCTAAGGAGCATACCATATTTACTGTTTTATTCACATTTTCAAGTACTGGTGATAAATCATGCATTCCAATTATTGCATAGATTGTTAATTTTTTTAAATTTTTTTTTTTACCTTTATTTAACCAGGCAAGTCAGTTAAGAACACATTCTTATTTTCAATGACGGCCTGTGAACAGTGGGTTAACTGCCTGTTCATGGGCAGAACGACAGATTTGTACCTTGTCAGCTCAGGGGTTTGAACTCGCAACCTTCCGGTTACTAGTCCAACGCTCTAACCACTAGGCTACGCTGCCGCCCCCATTGTAATGGACACATGTGTAAAATACTTTTTTACTGATTAAGATGAACTAAGATGAGCTAATGCTAAGCTATTTGCCAGCTATGTGTGGTGCCATGTTTATTGACACCATACAGTGCATTCTGGTTGTCAAATAAGCGTCTGTCAGACCAAAGATGTTGTAACAAAATGAGGTGATGGGATGGTTCACTCGACTGACTTATGGTGTTTTCAAGACAACAGGATCTCTGAAAAATCAAATCATGACACCAGTGATCTTCAGGTTGGAAAATTGGAGTTCCCAAGTTGGAATTCTGAGTTGGACAAATGTTCAAAGCGAGTTCCCAGTTGTCTTGAATGCACTGAAGTCGGGAGTTGGAGATCCGAGTTCCCAGTTGTTTTGAATGCGGCATCAGACTATGGTACCTCAGGGTTGCCTGCTCAGACCCCCTTTCCAGGGGTTTTATTTTTATTTAGCTTTTAAATACTATGATGCCCCCCATCATAGTAATATTTCCTGCATCATATCCCCCCCAAGATATCTTCCCCCATGGATTTGAAAACCCTCTACAAATTAAATGAACTCCCCCACAAACCCCTAAAATGGTTTCTTCCATATCGGGCAACCCTGTTTAGCTTTGGCGCTACGGTTAGGCTAGGCAGTAGGATTGCAGTAAGACCTTTATTTTCCATCAGTACAAAACATTGTTTAGATGCTTTTATTAGACAACAATGCTTTTTAGACGTGTTTGTTGCATAATTCGTTATGTTGCTCCTGTTCCAATCACATATTTGCAGGGACCTGTCAAGACTTCCGCCGAAGTTGGTCCCTCTCCTTGTTCGTTCGGCGGTCGATGTCACCGGCTTTCTAGTCACCACCGATCCATGTTTCATTTTCGTTTTGTTTTGTCTTCATTGTACACACCTGGTTTCCATTCCATAATCATGTTCCTTATTTAACCCTCTGGCTTCCCCTTTTGTTTTGTGCGTGATTGTTCTGTCAAGGTGTTCCGTGTACGTGTTCTGGATTGTTCATGCTTATCCTTGTTGGATTATTGTTGATATTGAGTAAATATCGTGGCTTTACTTATACCTGTGTCCTGCGCCTGACGCTTTATTCCATTCACCTGGAACATTGACAGGACCACTCAACAATGATTACAAAAATGTGATCGTACGCATCAAAGGGTTAAAAAAATCAGGTATGAGGTTCTCGATAACAGACGGACGCCTCGTGTAGAAAGGGGTGTGTGTGTTGTGTACCTCCAATAAAGTTGATTTACGGATTTTCATCGAGATTGGTGTCATATTGGCTTAGATACAATGATAGGGAGATTTGAATTTAACACTGAGCTTCAACCAATGCCTATATTAGATGTTATTATTGTCGTGTCTATAATAATTTCCATGAATTAATTTCCCAATTCAACATTATCGACAAACAAGTTCTCAAATTCAATGGCCTCAGCATTTTAGGCTAATAATGTTAGTGTTCAGACAGCCTAGCTATACTGGAAAAATATAAATACAAGTTGAAATGATTTAAAACCAATCCTTCAGTCAATGTTTGATACTAAGTACATTTAAAACTAAGTGAATTAAATGTACACATAATGAATTCCAATTCAATTTAATAAACAAATTCCAATTCAATTCCAATTCAAACAGTCTTATTCCAATTCCTTAACTTAAATATTGTTGAACTTTGAATTGAATTGAACGTAAATCCACTTCATGAGTTCATTCATAAATGTAATTGGAATTTCAAATTAAATTAGAATTTACCTCAACCCTGGTAGCCTCATGTAATCTAAAGACACAGTCTAAAAAATCCTGTGTTGAACCATTCCTGGTCTGATGTGAGCTAGAAATGCCACATTCAATAACTAGCCATTTGCAGTAACAGCTTCACATTTCATTGATACATTTCAGGCCATCAGTGTTATCATCACTTCATCTAACTTTAATGTGCAAGTGGAGATACAAACACAATAATCTGTGGAGATGGAGGACTCATAAACCTGCCTTGAGACGACTCTTACAGTAAAGCCTAAAGTCGGGCCTTACAGCAAAAAACGTCATGGCCCGTATTTACAAATCCTCTCCAAGTAGGAGTGCTGATCTAGGATCAGGGCCTGTATTTCTAGTGTTTTAGTAGGAATGCCTTTGCCTTTTAGATTACATGGACGGGTGGACCTGATCCTATATTAGCACTCCTCCTTGGACCCAGGTTCCCCTGTCCATCCTTGATAATATAAAAGGCAAAACTGATCTCAGATCAGCAATCCTACTCTGGGATGCTTTGTGGATACGAGTCCAGGCTTCTTTGACTGATGATCACCCTACACCTTCACAGATTATCTGAGACTGCTGCACTGCTGTCAAGTCAAGTACCCTCCCATAAGATCATTTGGAAAGGTTTAGTTTGGGTTTATGACGTTAAGATGGTGATATCTGAAGATGGCGCTTATAGACAACAGAAATATTTATTCCTAATGGTGCATGCCTGCTGCATACATGGGAGATGGGGAGAGATCCAGATCTCTGAATGAACTGGGTGCTAACTGCTAAATGAATTCCTTTATCTGTCGGAGAGGCTGACCTTGAACAATGACCTCATGTCCAAAGAATTTGAATATAAAGAAGAATAAAAATCTAACTCGCACAATGTCCCTGGAAAAAGAGGACCATTTTATCGCTGATCCATTTGACCAACACAAAACATTTGCCTCAGGCTTGGTTACTTCATCTATCTGGGGACATTTATAGGTTGATTTTAAGACTTCCCCCATGGCTGTCAATAACCTCCTGGGCTTTACATGCCATCCAATGTTCTCAGATTCTCAGACCCTGGCCATACATAGAAGCACAAAACCCCACCCCATGCCCTAAGGGTCATGGGAAACGCTGATCTAAAGCTTCAGAGTAAGTGGGACATATAGCAGGAGAGTGGGGCTAAGACAGAGCTAAGGACTAATTACACTGAGCCATTTGGCCAGGGGTGAGACTGCATTTTGTTGGCTGACCTGTGATCCTTTTGACCCCGGGGGTCAGCCATGTGGGGTGAAGACGCTTAACCTCTCGCTGTGAGACAAGTGTCTTTGAAAGAGGAGACTGAGGACACTCTCAGCATGGAACAACTGGGCCATGCTTATGTACGTGACACCATTTGTGTCTTGAGGTTTCTGGTGTGTGTGTGTGTGTGTGTGTGTGTGTGTGTGTGTGTGTGTGTGTGTGTGTGTGTGTGTGTGTGTGTGTGTGCAAACATGCAGCATTTTCACGTCAATAAATGGTAAGTAGTTACATGCTAAGTGAATTCTGATGTCGTTCAGCACATTTACATTCATATGTGTAACATGGGATCATATAATATACAGTATCATAAGTTAACATGGGGGACATTAAAGTATCCTTACCTTATCTGAATACACGAAGAACAGGATGAGTAGTATCAGCTCTGCCAGCAGGATTATCAGCAAGACAATGAAGAACTGAAAGAGAGAGAGGAGATGGAGCGAATGAGAGAGAGACAGAGTGAGAGAGAGGGGGAGGGAGAGAGATGGAGATAAGGTGAGTGCCTGGGGGCCAGTGAACATCCCGAGGAGGAGGTTTAATTTCTCCACAGATTCTCCCACGTAGCCCAGCATCTCCTCACTCCTTCAGCTAAATACTGACTCTATCCCTTCTTCACAGCATGGGAGCTCAGCAACCGGCAGATTCAGAAATTCAATTTGAGGAGAGTTCTATTCATTTTGCCCTGTTTGTTTTGGATGTATTATTTGGGTCATGGTACATATGAAAAAGGATCACAGTGAAAACTGCATGGACAGTTGTTTATTGAATTTGTAGGTGGCCAGGTCAGCATTTGATTGTTTCATTGAATCTTTTGTCTTTTGTTGACAGGTCCCACAAAGTCTGTTTGTCATGGTTCCTCCGGGTGTGGAAAGTTTCAGATTATATAGACACAATGTGGGTGCTCTGATTGCTTAAACAGACACGATGTATGTGTGAGTGTGTTTGTTTGAGTATGTGTGTGTCTGTGCGTTCATACACCCACTTTCATGTCTGCAATGTCAGCCGAGTGTGTTACACATTTCAATCTTCCCTTGAATTTTGCGATGGACTCTTTCAACTTGTCTAGCCTAGCTTGAATCTCCTGACGGCAAAGGTTCTCTGACCTTTATCTATTTCAAATATTTCTAATCCAAAGAGAGTTTGTTCACAGAAGAACTTCACAAATAATATGTCAGACCAGTACCTCAGATCTGGCTGCCCCCAGGAGGGCTAACTTCACTCTGATGTTTCCAGACAGACTGACAGATAGAAAGACTGACTGTTCAAAACATCCCAGGTTTGGGCGAATATGAAATACCCGTTGGCTCAATCTGATATGACTTAACAGAGATGTGGTATGAAACTTTTACATCAGAGTTCATTATTTATCACTATGGTGTTCTGACTGAGATCCAGGCCCTCTCTCCCGCTTTCTCTCTCTCTCTCTCTTTTCCTCTCTCTGTCCCCCCTCTCTTTCTCTCTCTCTCTCTCTCTCTTTTCCTCTCTCTGTCCCCCCTCTCTTTCTCTCTCTCTCTCTCTGTCCCCCCTCTCTTTCTCTCTGTCTCTCTTTTCCTCTCTCTGTCCCCCCTCTCTTTCTCTCTCTCTCTCTCTTTTCCTCTCTCTGTCCCCCCTCTCTTTCTCTCTCTCTCTCTCTCTCTTTTCCTCTCTCTGTCCCCCTCTCTTCTCTCTCTCTCTCTCTCTGTCCCCCTCTTTTCTTCTCTCTGTCCCCCCTCTCTCTCTCTCTCTTTTCCTCTCTCTGTCCCCCCTCTCTTTCTCTCTGTCTCTCTCTTTTCCTCTCTCTGTCCCCCTCCCCTCTCTCTCTCTCCTCTCCCCCTCTCTCTCCCTCTCTTTTCTCTCTCTCTCTCTCTTTTCCTCTCTCTGTCCCCCCTCTCTTTCTCTCTCTCTCTCTTTTCCTCTCTCTGTCCCCCCTCTTTCTCTCTCTCTCTCTCTTTTCCTCTCTCTGTCCCCCCTCTCTTTCTCTCTCTCTCTCTCTTTTCCTCTCTCTGTCCCCCCTCTCTTTCTCTCTCTCTCTCTCTCTCTTTTCCTCTCTCTGTCCCCCCTCTCTTTCTCTCTCTCTCTCTCTCTTTCCTCTCTCTGTCCCCCCTCTCTTTCTCTCTGTCTCTCCGTGTTGTTAAAGCAGGTAGTGTATACCTACCGCTGTGCTGATGTGGAGGATTTGGTATGCTCTTAACTGAGGCGTGTGCTAGCTTCTCCAAGGGATTGGAGATGTTTGATATTCCGCAACTCTCATTTTTAAGTTGATTTAAAAAGTTTCACATCCAGTTACATAAACCTATTTTTAAACTTTGCTGATTAAATCAAACTTGAGAAAACTCTTGAGACTTTTTCAGGAACAACATGAGTCTAGAGACAAACAAGAGTATTCTTTGTGTTAAATAATTCAGGGCATTCAATTTTTTTTCCTTACCAATGCAATGGATGTGCCATTATGAGCGCTACATAATTCAATCATGTAAGTGACACACATGTCCTCACACTGACACATCTTTCAATCAGGCTGTGACCACGGTCATGGAGGAGAGCCGATGGGTTACTGTTCATTTTCAGAATGGGAGACTCCCGCAGCGGCTGGCGCTCGGGTCGAATTTTCTCTCTGAACCCCTGAGGTTTTTACTGAGGATTCAACTCCCCGTTGAGCTCGTTAGCCTGGCTGCTCTACTGATGACCCATTTGAAGAGTAATACAAATAAGGCTGCTGTGAGTGTGTATGTGAGATTTGTTTTATTTTAACAATGTCTTTGTTGGCCCAGTAGTTACATCATTAAAAGCACAAACGTTACTTCATTTAAACAGACCTAGAAAGTCAGAACCAAGCCCCCCTCCACATCCACTGTAAAGAATCCCCCTGATGCCCCACACCCCTACACAGTCCTCCAGATTGTACACCAACCCCCCATATACTGTACACTTGCCAGCCGAGCCCACAACAGCCCCAGTAGCACAGCTCTGGGATCCGTGATTCCCGCCTCCTGCATTACATGTTTCCTGGTCTTCCACACCGCCATTTCTGTCTGCACCAACAGGTAGTTTACTAGGCAGTCCCTTTGCCTGTTGGCTATGCTATATTTAGGCCCTCTGACATATAGGTCCAGAGTCAGCCTGAACCTTAGGTCTGTACACCACCCACCCAGGACAGAAAACAACCCTACCAGCCTGGAACGAGAAAAAAACTGATGCTACACTGTCTCCTTCTCCTTACAGAACAGACACCCCTCCCCACTAATGGATCAAGGTGCGACACCTATCTGTTCTTAGCGATAGCGCTGTAAATAATCTCTGAACGAGCCCAGTTGTACAGCACAGACCCCCTCCACCTCCTGCTGCAGCAACCTGATGGACTTAATATGTGTGTGTGTGTGTGTGTGTGCACGTGCATGTGAGAGAGAGAGATCATAACTCACACTCAGAAGCAGGCACTTGTTCTCCTTGATGGCGCCCAGGCAGCCCAGGAAGCCGGTCACCATGACGATGGCGCCGATGGCGATGACCAAGTTGGCAGCGGAGAGCGACGGGAAGGAGGGCGAGAAGGTGGCAAAGCTGCCCTGGGACACAGACAGCCAGATGCCCACGCCGAGCAGCCCACAGCCACACAACTGCAACGCAAGAGATCAGAAGAGAGGAAACCAGGTAAGTCAGGTAGGAAATACTCATCACAAAGAAATATCTGTTCAGGATGAATTGGAGTCGGCAGAAATCATGCCATCCAATGCTTCCACAGTTTCTTTGTAGGTCCGAAACGAGCATGCATATTCACACATAACGCAAAGTGTTATATTCCCCGAGAAAATGTGTATTTTCATCGTCTTCACAAAGTACAAATCAAAGGGACCATGTACATATCCTCAGAAAGGCTGTGTTGGTAGGCAGACCTCACTTTACACACCAGCATCCATCCCAAACACACACAAAACAAGAGCTTTTACAACTATTACAGAACATGAACGGATTCTGTTAAACCAATAAGAGCTCCACTGGAAATGATGAGCAGAAATGCTTTCTGCAGGTCTGAGCAGCTTACTGACATAGAACAAACACAGAATTACACACACACACTGAATGTAGTCTAGGCTTTTAACACTTGTAGGGACACGGCACACCTCTAAGGGGAGCAGTTCCCCAGGGCTGGAATTCCTCTACAGTCCACTGCCCCCTACAGAGACTCACTCTGTGGGGCCTCGTTGAAAGTCTCTCAGATCTAGCATGCACTCCATTAATGCACCGCAGTGTTTTTGGAAGAGCCTGATCGGGCAGAGAGTTGCCCGGGTTCTGTCTGTGGGTGTTCCGCCCATCCACGAGTGGGAAATGCAGACAGGACAGACACTGGCTGCATCCCAAAAGGTAACCTTTTCCCTATATAGTGCATTCCTTTTGACCAGAGGCTTATGGAGCTCTCGTCATTTGAGACACAGCCTAATACTATGATTTGGGCAGACAGTCCGCCATGCCTGCTGGCCCCAGTGAAATATCAGCGGGTAGGTAAGTGGTGAAATTTTCACTCCGCCTAATATAATTCAATATCCAATGCAATCTTGTCCTGCAAAATCTTCAGCCCCTTCACAGGGACGAACACAGGCGAACCTGGAGTCGTATTTCTGAAGAGAATTAGACAAAAACAAAATGATGAATCACATGTACAGTGTATCCCCGAGCTAAATGAATTGGGTAATTGGACTGACAAATAGCTCCTTCAATAACTAAGCGATGAGCACTTAACAAACAAGCGTTTCGCTACACTCGCATAAACACCTGCTAACCATGTGTATGTGACCAATCAAATTTGATTTGATTTGGCTTACATCCAGAGATGACAAATGGCTCTATCACCCTGTCTCAACATCATCGACACCCTCATCTAAGAGCCCCGCCAAAAAGTGTGACCTTTCACAGCATACAGTAAAAACAAAACAAGTGCCTTCCACACTGGTGGCGCATATGAGAGTGGGTCTAAGCGGGTTGGTAGTGAATATACGAGTGTGTATGAGAATGGGGTCTGTGAGGGTTGTGTGATGGTTATGTGAAGGTTTTTGATGGGGGGGCTGTCCCACTGGGCCTGAGGGGTAAACTCCTGTCTGCTGATGATGGTGGCGTCGAGAGACGTCTCCATGTTAATGAGTCCTACAGGGCCTGTAACTCTGGACATACTGTATAAACCCTGGGGCCAGTCACAGAGTTCATGCCGTCAAACCCCCATCAAACGCCCCCCAGGGGCCGTGTGTTGAGTGGAGGATCACGCTCATTAACCTGTGACATTTCCATTGGGCAGGCTGTGTGGCCTGTGTTTGTGTAGGCTAGAGTTGACGGGAGATACTGCTTTGTATATACAGGGAGCTTCTGGGGGACTGCATATCCTTTTAAGACCTGAAATGGATGCGAAAATGTCCTGGTTGTTAAAAATCAGGAGGCGCTAACGGAAAACCTTGTGAAATAAGTACGTCAGTACCTCAGCTCAGCAAAAACGGTTGCTGAGTGGAAAGTATTGAGATTCTACCGAAGAGAATGTGTTGCCTTGCCAGGGACCTGATCCTGACAGCCTGACTAAAAGTACAGAATATATCAGTGACTCCCGAGTGGCGCAGCGGTCTAAAGCACTGCATCTCCACGCAAGAGGGGTCACTACAGTCCTTGGTTTGGGAGAGATTGGGAGTCCCATTGGGAGTCCCATAGGGCGGCACACAATTGGCCCAGCGTTGTCTGGGTTTGGCCGGGATAGGCTGTCATTGTAAATAAGAATTTGTTCTTAACAGTGGTGTTAAAGTACTACTTAAGTAGAATTTTGGGGTATCTGTACTTTACTTACTATTTATATTTTTGACAACTTTTACTTTTACTTCACTGCACTCCTAAAGACAATAATGTACTTTTTACTCCATACATTTTCCCGGACACCCAAAATTACACAGGACATTTTGAATGTTTAGCAGGGCAAGAACATGGTCCAATTCACACACTTGTCAAGACAACACGTGGTCATCCCTTCTGCCTCTGATCTGGAAGACTCACTAAACACAAATGCATCTTTT
Source organism: Oncorhynchus keta (assembly GCF_023373465.1). NCBI lineage: Eukaryota > Metazoa > Chordata > Actinopteri > Salmoniformes > Salmonidae > Oncorhynchus > Oncorhynchus keta. The sequence goes on along the minus strand of NC_068442.1, from coordinate 12,499,006 downwards.
GTAAATGATGTCTTGGAGTGTGCCCCTGGCTATCCATACATTTTTAAAAACAAGACAATGGTGCCGCCTGCTTTGCTTAATACAAGAAATTTGAAATGATTTATACTTTTACTTTTGGTACTTAAGTATATTTAGAACCAAATACTTTTAGACTTTTACTTGAGTAAGGTTCTATTAAGGTATCTATACTTTTACTCAAGTATGACAATTGGGTACTTTTTCTACCACAGGTTCTTAACTGACTTGCCTAGTCAAATAAAGGCTACACATTATAAGCTCCTGTGAAGGTTGGAGGATGGACAGAGAGATGAGTCCATGAAGCCTCATAGCGAGGGACACTCGTTTGAGCGGATCACGGAGCACCCTCCCGGAGCGGCACAGTCGTTTGGCCAACCGATGGGCGTCCTATTCAAAAGGACACGGGAGCTTTTGTTCCTTTCCCTCGGAAAAACAGCAGTAAAAACAAACAACTAACTTGCTGTGTGACTGAGTAAGAGAGAGACTCAGGAGCATCAGTTGTTTGTTTGAGTGGCGTTAGATTGAACGACCCTCAGCTCAGTATGGGCCTCAATCACCTTAATAATACATAACTAACTACTAGGAGGAGTGAGCCGGGGGGATGGTCCCGATTAAAAATGGAAATGTCAACTGGAAATGCTGTGAAAGGTCACATTTGTCTTTATGCTGAGTGGATAAAATGCAGATAGATCTGCCAGCTCATGAGGCTACAGCCATTAAAACAGAGTCACTACAACAGGCTTTCCAATTCATGTCAATGGGTGGACCGGCAGCCATATGGAGTAGGAATAAAGCAAGATAACATGCTTTTGTCGTTCTAGTAATTTTATCTCTATGGCCAAAGTTCCTGTTTTGTGAGAGGGTGCATTATGGGTGGGTACTACTAGGTGGGTAAAAACAATTGTAAGTGGCTCCCATGAAGCGCGCCCTTGCAGTGACACAGTCTCTCTCACTAAGCTTTGATATTTTAAGTTGAAATTGTGCACCAATATAGAATTTTAAAAGCCTGTTAAATTAAACAAAGTGCCATTTAATATAGACCATATGGAGAATTCGATAAATCCTATTTCTAAAATATGAATAAGGACTTACTAAAGTACCAAAATGTCCCTCTGTCAACCCTCTTTCACTTTTTATGAAGTTGAACTTGTGCTCTTTATGACAGAATGTAAAAAATAAAAAAAATGTAAAGCCCAAATTGGTGGAATGACCCAGGTACGTTATGAGGACAGGCAGGTTGGATTTATTTTTTATATTTTTTAAACGTTTTTATTTAACCAGGTAGGCAAGTTGAGAACAAGTTCTCATTTACAATTGCGACCTGGCCAAGATAAAGCAAAGCAGTTTGACACATACAACAACACAGAGTTACACATGTAGTAAAACAAACAGTCAATAATACAGTATAAACAAGTCTATATACGAAGTGAGCAAATGAGGAGATAAGGGAGGTAAAGGCAACAAAAAGGCCATGTTGGCGAAGTAAATACAATATAGCAAGTAAAACACTGGAATGGTAGATTCGCAGTGGAAGAATGTGCAAAGTTGAAATAAAAATAATGGGGTGCAAAGTAGCAACATAAATACATACAGTAGGGGGAGAGGTAGTTGTTTGGGCTAAATTATAGGTGGGCTATGTACAGGTGCAGTAATCTTTATGAGGAAAGGGAGAATGAGAGGTAAGCCAGTCCAGGTGGGGGGAGGATCCCGTGCCTCTAGTTGATTGTGACTAATGCCCGAGTGTAGGAAAGCATCCAAGGTTGTCTGCTGTAAGTGATTGTGAAGCCACCCAGCCCCCACCCAATCTGTCTGATCTCTCTCGGTGTAATCTCTGTCTCACTACACCACTGCCACCAGCTCCAATGTCAAACGTGAAAGGATGTTATGTAGGAAAGCCCAGAGTAGAGAGCGAGGCCTGCCAATTGGTGGTATGACCTTCGATGGTTGTGACTGACCTCAGGCCTGCCTGAGGCGCTTATCCTGTTTTAATTTCAGACACTCTGCTTCTTTTCACATCCAATCTATGTGGATGGATATTGTATAATGTCACAGTAGGATTTCAAGGTACAGGATGAGGGGTTGTAAACAGACATAATGTACAGAAGTTTACAGTAGTAGTTAAAAACCACATGAAAATGATGGGCCAAATGCCCTTCCACATGTGAGAAAGTTAGTTTAATCTCGAATGGTTCCCATTCCCTAAAATGATGTGTTGGTAGTCCCGCGTTACATTTACATTTACATTTAAGTCATTTAGCAGACGCTCTTATCCAGAGCGACTTACAAATTGGTGCATTCACCTTATGACATCCAGTGGAACAGTCACTTTACAATAGTGCATCTAAATCTTAAAAGGGGGGTGAGAAGGATTACCACTAACATTGAGTGGCTGCTGCCAACACACTGCCTCAACTCCAGCCAATTTAATAATGAAAATTGATGTAAAAATATAATCACTAGCCACTTAAAACAATGCTACTTAATATAATGTTCACATACCCTACATTATTCATCTCATATGTATATACTGTACTCTATATCATCTACTGCATCTTTATGTAATAGATGTATCACTAGCCACTTTCAACTATTCCACTTTGTTTACCCTACATTACTTATCTCATATGTATATACTGTACTCAATACCATCTACTGCATCTTTATGTAATACATGTATCACTAGCCACTTTCAACTATTCCACTTTGTTTACCCTACATTACTTATCTCATATGTATATACTGTACTCAATACCATCTACTGCATCTTTATGTAATACATGTATCACTAGCCACTTTCAACTATTCCACTTTGTTTACCCTACATTACTTATCTCATATGTATATACTGTACTCAATACCATCTACTGCATCTTGCCTATGCCGTTCTGTACCATCACTCATTCATATATCTTTATGTACATATTCTTTAAGACTTATTTATCCCTCTGCTCAGAGAGGGGAAAACCTGGAGTCGAGGCTAACTATGGGGGAAGATATATAAGTGTTTAGCTTAAAGTAACATGTCAGTTAGGTATTTAGGCACCGGCTGCAGTTTTTAACTCTGTCGGCCAGGAGAGAGAGGGGGGGCAGGTTCTGCTCCGTCTCAGCGCCCACAATCCCCTTGGCTCCATGTGCGCACCCTTGCAGCGACATAGCCTCTCTCATTAAGCCATTACTGGGAGTGTGTGGGGTTGGTACACTGCTTTCTATTACCTGATAGGAATTATCCTCAGGCAGAGTTACAGTAACAAGCTTTTACTGTTTGATGGAGATGTGTTCAACGTTTTAAGTTGCATCATGCCGTTCAAATCGTTTTTGGCGTACTATGTGTATATAGTGTATTTCTGGAGATACTATGACAAGTCACGTGACTGCTCGAGGTGGGAGTGAGTAGTGGTAGGGAGCGATGCAGTTTATTGAATCGTAGAAGTGGAGGACATGTCTACCTCCAGATTTCATAATACCTATGAACATCCTATATATTGGACATTTGAGTCATTTGGCAGACGCTGTTATCCAGAGCAACTTACAGAAGCAACTAGGGTTAAGTGCCTTGCTCAAGGGCACTTCCACTGATTTGGTAACACATTATTTGGATAGTCCATCTGTAGATGCTCTACAGATTATCAACAGACTATCAGTAGCATTTCAATTGACTAACTCTAGCTCTAACCCTAACCTTAACCCTTATCCTTAACCCTTATCCTCATCCTAAACGTAACTCTTAACCTTTACCTTATTCTAAACCTAACTCTAACCTTAACCCTTATCCTTAACCCTTATCCTCATCCTAAACGTAACTCTTAACCTTTACCTTATTCTAAACCTAACTCTAACCTTAACCCTTATCCTTAACCCTTATCCTCATCCTAAACGTAACTCTTAACCTTTACCTTATTCTAAACCTAACTCTAACCTTAACCCTTATCCTAAACGTAACTCTTAACCTTTACCTTATTCTAAACCTAACTCTAACCTTAACCCTTATCCTCATCCTAAACGTAACTCTTAACCTTTACCTTATTCTAAACCTAACTCTAACCTTAACCCTTATCCTCACCCTAAACGTAACTCTTAACCTTTACCTTATTCTAAACCTAACTCTAACCCTTATCCTCACCCTAAACGTAACTCTTCACCTTTACCTTATTCTAAACCTAACTCTAACCCTTATCCTCACCCTAAACATAACTCTTCACCTTTACCTTATTCTAAACCTAACTCTAACCTTAACCCTTATCCTCACCCTAAACGTAACTCTTAACCTTTACCTTATTCTAAACCTAACTCTAACCTTAACCCTTATCCTCACCCTAAACATAACTCTTCACCTTTACCTTATTCTAAACCTAACTCTAACCTTAACCCTTATCCTCACCCTAAACGTAACTCTTCACCTTTACCTTAACCAAACCCTTATTCTAAACCTAACTCTAACCTCTATCCTAACCCTAAACACAACTCTTCACCTTTACCTTATTCTAAACCTAACTCTAACCTTAACCCTTATCCTAAACATAACTCTTCACCTTTACCTTATTCTAAACCTAACTCTAACCTTAACCCTTATCCTAAACGTAACTCTTAACCTTTACCTTATTCTAAACCTAACTCTAACCTTAACCCTTATCCTCACCCTAAACGTAACTCTTCACCTTTACCTTAACCAAACCCTTATTCTAAACCTAACTCTAACCTTAACCCTTATCCTAACCCTAACCTTAACCCTTATCCTAACCCTAACCTTAACCCTTATCCTAACCCTAAACGTAACCCTTACCCTAACCTTAACCAAACCCTTATTCTAAACCTAACCCTAACCTTAACCCTTATCCTCACCCTAAACGTTACTCTTCACCTTTACCTTAACCAAACCCTTATTCTAAACCTAACTCTAACCTTAACCCTTATCCTAACCCTAACCTTAACCCTTATCCTAACCCTTACCCTAACCTTAACCAAACTCTTATTCTAAACCTAACTCTAACCTTAAACCTTATCCTAACCCTAACCTTAACCCTTATCCTAACCCTAAACGTAACCCTTACCCTAACCTTAACCAAACCCTTATTCTAAACCTAACTCTAACCTTAAACCTTATCCTAAACGTAACTCTTACCCTAGCCTTAAACCAAACCCTTATTCTAAACCTAACTCTAACCTTAACCCTTATCCTAACCCTAAACGTAACCCTTACCCTAACCTTAACCAAACCCTTATTCTAAACCTAACTCTAACCTTAAACCTTATCCTAAACGTAACTCTTACCCTAGCCTTAAACCAAAGCCTTATTCTAAACCTAACTCTAACCTTAACCCTTATCCTAACCCTAAAAGTAACCCTTACCCTAACCTAAACCTAACCCTAACCTTAGCAAGCAGTTGCTTATCAACAGATACACTATATATGCAAAAGTATGTGGACACCCCTTCAAATTAGTGTATTCGGGTATTTCAGCCACATGTATAAAATTGAGCACACCACCATGCAATCTCCATAGACAAACACTGGAAGAAGAATGGCCTTACTGAAGAGCTCAGTGACTTTCAACTTGACCACCTTTCCAACAAGTCAGATCGTAAAATTTCTGCTCTTCTGTAGTAAATGGTGCTATTGTGAAGTGGAAACGTCTAGGGGCAACAATGGCTCAGCTGCGAAGTGTACAGTACGCCACACAAGCTCACACAATGGGACCACTGAGTGCTGAAGCGCGTAGCTCGTAAAAGTCGTCTTTCCTCGGTTGTAACACTCACTACCGAGTTCTAAACTGCCTCTGGAAGCAATGTCAGCACAAAAACTGTTCATCTGGAGCTTCATGAAATGGGTTTCCATGGCAGAAGCAGCTGAACACAAGCCTAAGATCACCATGCGCAGTACCAAGCGTTGGCTAGATTGGTGTAAAGCTCGCCGCCATTGGACTCTGGAGCAGTAGAAACATGTTCTCTGGAGTGATAAATCACGCGTCGCGTCCTGGCAGTCCGACGGACGAATCTGGGTTTGGCGTATGCCAGGAGAACGCTACCTGCCCGAATGCATAGTGCCAACTGTAAAGTTTGGTGGAGGAGGAATAATGGTCTGCGACTGTTTTTCATGGTTCGGGCTATGCCCCTTAGTTCCAGTAAAGGGAAATCTTAACACTACAGCATACAATGACATTATTGACGATTCTGTGCTTCCACTTGGTGGCAACAGTTTAGGGAAAGCCTTTTCCTGTTACAGCATGACAATGCGCTGTGCGCAAAGCGGGATCCATACGGAAATGGTCTGTCGAGATCTGTATGGAAGAACTTGACTGGCCTGCACAGAGCCCTGTCCTCAACCTAAACGAACACCGTTGGGATGAATTGGAACGCAGACTGCGAGCCAGGCCTAATCGCCCAACATCAGTGCCATACCTCACTAATGGTCTTGTGGCTGAATGGAAGCAAGTCCCCGCAGCAATGTTCCAACATCTAGTGTAAAGCCTTCACAGAAGAGTGGAGGCTGTTATAGCAGCAGAGGAGGGACCAACTAAATATTAATGCCCAAGATTTTGGAATAAGATGTTCGACCAGCAGGTGTCCACATACTTTTGGTCATGTTGTGTCGTTTTTTGATAGTATGACCATCTGTAGAGCATGGACAATCCAAACTATCCAGATAAAGTGTGACCACAAATTCAACCTATTCTGTGGTTGAGGGGCTGGAGTACACAATACTCAATTCAATACAAGTCTATAGGTCTCAACATTTTATAAAAAGTTACATAGACATCTCTTTAGGCTAGAAAGAGGACATGGAGTGTCAAGGTTCAAAGATTTGTGACTAGACTAATGTTCCTTTTATCCAAGCCTTTTGTGGTCAGATTGAGTTGTGCTAAGTCTAAAGTCCAAATGTCATGGGAATGCTAGCTCGCTGTCAGTGTTGTGGCTGTGGTGAGTGGTGAGGAGCAAATTAGGCCTGTGGAACCATATTAGCTTTTGGGACAAGACTGGAGAACATGAGAGATGGCTCTATTTGACTGGATGAATGGAGCCCTGCTGTATGGGTCCTTCTCAATGCTCAAGGTCAGGGTAATTGAAACTGTGGAGCAAATTCATCAGTGGAGAGTGAGAAAGAGAGGGAGGGTGGCGAAGGATGAGAGCGAGGAGAGGAAGAGGAACAGAAAGAGAACGCGAGAGAACAGCCCTTCTCCATCACACTGGCTGGGTGCTTTATCAGCTGCGACAGTAACCTGCTCAGTGACACAGAGAGCCACCCGATGCGGAACGCCACTTCAATGTCCCCCACCGACAGTGCAAGCAGGCCAGGCATGGGGGAGGTGACTAGGGGAGGGGCTGCGACTGGCTGAGTGTGGCCGGGTGGAGCTGATCTTTTTACGCTCCCTCTCAGAGGTCACGGGGAAAACGGCCCGCAAACCACCCGGAATGATGACTTCAATGGCTTTTGTCAAACTGTGTCAGTCCTTTTCTTGGGCTCTTAGTATTACAATGGAGGTTGATTACGGAAGGGGTTTGGGGTGTGTGCGGGCGGGCGGGCGTGAGTGTGAAACTGACCCTCCAAACGACTTGCTCTGCTCTTGTTAAATGGCTCGCCACCAGATTTTTGCAAAAAGCTAGATTTTTGCAAAAAAAAAAAACTAAAGCTGATGACTGGCCTGGCCAGCATGGAAGTCATCCATTCTGGACATAAAATGCTCTTCGGGAGTGTAATGTTTCAGTGAAAGTGTGTTTTGTTAAAGTATAGCTCTAACATTACAGTGCAATAACAGTAAAGAGTGGTAAGCAAAGCCTCCTGACTGTGCATGAGTGCTGCTCTATCCCTCTATCATCTCCTGAGTGCCACGCTATTCTTCACGTTATTGGAGAAAACATATTTTTAGCAGCAACTATGGGTTCCCTCCTTTAAAAGGACAGTTAGCTCTTATTGATAATACTGTATACCATCATGAAGAGAGAGAATGTCTAGCACCTCAGATGAAAACAATAACTTTCTCTCTCTGAAGGCTTACAATGCTGCTCGGACATTACTGTGGCATATGGCCATACTAAAAAACACTATCCCTCCAAAAATGTTTAAGGGAAACTGACTTTTGACAGTGACTTTAGGCAAATATCTGAAATGACTGCACAGATTACAGTGTACACTTGAAATGAGAAATTACAGAATTGCCGTCATTGTAAATAAGAATATGTTCTTAACTGACTTGCCTAGTTAAATAAAGGCTAAATGAAATAAATAAATAAAAATACTGCATCAGGAAACTTTGTGAATCAAAAGGATCAATTTTACCAGTCATCTCTCAGCAAGGCTTTCAGTTATTTAACTGTGAACATGTCTAGCCTTGACCCATACGGCTTGACCAAAGCTGACATCTTTAAATATGAAAAGGCATGAATAAATGTAGGGAAATGTAGTTTCTACGAATAATACATTCATTTGAGAGAGAAGCAAATGAGAATAGCAATTTAGCTATTTTTCTTTTTTACAAAAACATCCCTTACACTTAAATATATACTCTGCTTGATTGAATCACGTCAAATACTAATTCAATCAAAGTCGCCTTTGTACAGAACATGTTATTTGATTATGTGTCAAGTTGGAACGATCGGGGAGAGGGTCGTGGTCCATCATTAAACTCTGTTTCTGATTCCCGGGTTCGAGTCCAGACTTGCAGCCGGCCACAGGTTTTGGCCGGCAGGGATGTCCTCGTCCCATCGCGCACTAGCGACTCCTGTGGCGGGCCGAGTGCAGTGCACGCTGCCACGGGTTTCCAGGTGCACGGTGTTTACTCCAACACATTAGTGCGGCTGGCTTCCGGGTTCAGTGGGCATTGTGTCAAGAAGCAGTGCGGCTTGGTTGGGTTGTGTTTCTGAAGATGCGCATGGCTCTCGACATCCACGTCTCCCGAGTCCGTACGGGAGTTGCAGCGATGAGACAAGTCTGTAACTACCAATTGGACATAACAAAATTGGGCATAAAAAACGGGTAAAAGAAAATAAATAACGATTTCTCCTTCTAATGGCCTATGAGTTATCATAGTGCTGTGTGATGCATCCAGAACAGTCACAGCCTTTTCAACTACAGAAAAAAATATCCAGCTAAAACCAACAGACAGATGAATCTATGTTTTATGCTTTCATAGTTATTTTTTTCATAGTTTATGTTTTCATAGTGAACAGTAGTTGTGTTCTTAAACTACATCCTTCAACAGTGTTAATCTGCAAAATTGTATTATTCGCCTACCTCCTCATGCCTTTTGCACACATTGTATATAGACTGCCCATTTTTTCTACTGTGTTATTGACTTGCTAATTGTTTACTCCATGTGTAACTCTGTGTTGTCTGTTCACACTGCTATGCTTTATCTTGGCCAGGTCGCAGTTGCAAATGAGAACTTGTTCTCAACTAGCCTACCTGGTTAAATAAAGGTGAAATAAAAATAAAAAAATAAAAAACATAGGTGCTGGGCTAAGGATAATGTGTCTACACTTGAATTATGTTTGACCTGACGGAGATCGCTTTTGGATCAAAACTTTGACGTTACCGGAACGTTCAGTAATTTTGGTAATTAACAGGTAATCTATGGCAATCTATGGTAACTTTGGTCATTTACACTTGAGTATATATATATATTTTTAATCAAATAGTGTTAGTTTTGTATATCTGTGTCCATATTGTCCATGAACTTCTAGTAGAGACCACATGGTTCAACAGAAAATGGGCTTAATGAAAAAAAACCTTTAATCAACAATGGCATTACTTTCAATTAACTCTGCAACTCTTCCAACTATTGACTTTTTTTTCCACAACTGCCAACAGTTTGGCACCAATGTTTATGTTTATTTTTTTTACAACATAAACATATTGATATGGTCAAATAAATACAAGTGTGTAAAAAAAATGCTGAAATAAGTGCTATTCCTTTGGTAAGTTGATGGTTTATATTTAGGATAATGTAGGATAATGTCTTTCTATTTTTATGTGAAAATCATTGTATTTGATTGTTTGATATATTTTACATGTGATAAGGCCACACAGAGGGTCGGAGTACCCAAAAAGGCCACTAGATGTCATGTGATAAAAATGTTTGAAAAAACTTGAAACTTGAAATGTTACCAGTAATGTTACCCTTCCTTTGCAACCCTAACAAGGAGCATACAGTGTGTAGCCTATAAGAGTGAGCCATACAATAACCCAGATAGACAGATTGAACAGGGCAGAAACTATTTTAAGTGAAGTACACAGTGATCTTAGTGACCCACAGCTTCTCACGGCTCTGTCTGGTTCTAACCACTCTGTCTGGTTATCACAGCTCTGTCTGGTTCTCACAGCTCTGTCTGGATCTCACAGCTCTGTCTGGATCTCACAGCTCTGTCTGCTTCCCACGGCTCTGCCTGGTTCCCACGGCTCTGCCTGGTTCTCACAGCTCTGTCTGGTTCTCACAGCTCTGTCTGGTTCTCACAGCTCTGTCTGGATCTCACACCTCTGTCTGGTTCTCACAGCTCTGTCTGGTTATCACATCTCTGTCTGGTTCTCACATCGCTGTCTGGTTCTCACAGCTCTGTCTGGTTCTCACAGCTCTGTCTGGTTCTCACAGCTCTGTTTGGTTCTCACAGCTCTGTCTGCTTCCCACGGCTCTGTCTGGTTCTAACAGCTCTGTCTTGTTCTCACATCTCTGTCTGGTTCTCACATCGCTGTCTGGTTCTCACCGCTCTGTCTGCTTCTCACAGCTCTGTCTGGTTCTCCTAGCTCTGTCTGGATCTCACAGCTCTGTCTGGTTCTCACAGCTCTGTCTGGATCTCACAGCTCTGTCTGGTTCTCACAGTTCTGTCTGGTTCTCACATCTGTCTTTTTCTCACAGCTCTGTCTGGTTCTCACGGCTCTGTCTGGTTCTCACATCTCTGTCTGGTTCTCACATCTCTGTCTGGTTCTCACATCTCTGTCTGGTTCTCACATCTCTGTTTGGTTCTCACAGCTCTGTCTGGTTTTCACAGCTCTGTCTGGTTCCAAGTCATCAGAGAAAACCGTCTGGGAGGAAAACTCTATTTGGAGCTCTGTTCAGAAAACTATATTCTGATCCAATACAGAAGCATCTCTTCTGCAGCTCCACAGAAATCACAGGGCATCGTTATACTATGGGTGTATGTGTTCGCGGGCGTGCATGCAAGTATGTGTGCATGTTCAACATTGATTGCGCTCAATAATAATCTGCATGCAAAACCAAAACCAAATTCAGCATTCATAGCCCAATCTCGATCTACACGACTATGGTTTCTCAACACCCAACAGGCATAACAAACACACACGACCGATGACTCCACTGCTGCCTGCTGGACCATATTTCATACAGTAAGTCTTTCTCTCTGCTTTCCAGTAAAACGTATACTATGTTGTGTACACTATCTCCTTGGTGAGTTCCAGGGTTGTTACTCTGTCTGCTCCGCTGTCCTAGTTTCAGTGTTGTACAGCAGATGTGAGCGGAATTCCCACTAAATAAGTCTGGGCAATGTCCAGAACAGTCAGTGGCGACTGGTCCTTCAGGGCATTACTGCGTGTCACATATCAGTTAGCAAACAATGTCAATTTAAAGAAATAATTTAGTTAATGAAGCCGGAAAGAAACATGGTCTCTCAGGGGTTGGTAATGTTCTATAGTTGCGCCGTGATTGGCTCAGTGTTCTGTCACTCATGGGGACACTATGTCACTGCAAAATCTACAGGGAGATCTTGAAAATTCAAGCCCCTTGGGTGCTGCCATAGAGTTACATTAGAAGTGCCCATCCACGAAGGCTCAAAGTCAATAGTCCCAGATAAAATGACATTATATCTATCTATCGTTGAATGGACTGATCATCATCATGAATCAAGTCAACAATCTACTGGCAAATCCTTTTCATTCCTCATTATAGGAAGAGAAGAGAAATATATAAAACGTATCGGTGCTCATTGGACATAAGCATTGCACAACAAGTTGGAAACCGCAAATTAAACAATGAGTGGAAGGAATCAGTGGCTAACTGCAAGCATTGCAAAGCAATAACTAGCCTGCTATTCAGTGGAGTGGGTGTGTGGTCCAAGTCTAGGTTTAAGGGTCTATTTTCCATGCTTAAAAGGATAAACATTCAACACCATGGGCTAGACAAATGTTGATACATTAGCTATCCTGTCAATCCAGCATGACTTATGTTTTGGGACGTTTTCATGATATCCAATTGGTAGTTACAGTCTTGTCCCATCGCTGCAACTCCCATATGGACTCGGGAGAGGTGAAGGTCGAGAGCCATACGTCCTCCGAAACACGACCCTGCCAAGCCGCACTGCTTCTTGACACACTGCTCGCTTAACCCAGAATCCAGCAACACCAATGTGTCAGACTTTGATGACAAAGTTTGATGACAAGAAGGACTGCTGTACCATCTTCCTTTTCAAGTGAGCAAGGCACAACAAGGTGAGTCCAAAAATGTCTTAATGATGTAATATGCCAGGGAGATATGTATACTGTAGCTAAGAAAGTGATACTAAGTGTACGTTCCTTGGTGTCCACATCACCAACAAACTATCATGGTCCAAACACACCAAGAAAGTCATGAAGAGAGCACGACAATGCCTTTTCCCCCTCAGGAGACTGAAAATATTTGGCACGGGTCCACAGATCCTCAAAAAGTTATATAGCTGCACCATCAAGAGCATCCTGACCGTTTGCATCATCGCTTGGTATGGTAACTGCTCGGCATCTGACCGTAAGGGACGTTCGTACCTATAAACTCGACAGTATCAGAGGAAGGCCCAAAAAATTGTAAAAAACTCCAATCACCAGTCATAGACTGTTCTCTCTGCTACCGCACGGCAAACAGTACCAGAGCGCCAAGTCTAGATCCAAAAGGCTCCTTAACAGCTTCTTCCCCCCAAGCAATAAGACTGCTGAACAATTAATCAAATGTCCACCCAGACTATTTGCATTGACATCTTTTTCCCTTTGTTTTTACACTGCTGCTACTCACTGTTTATTATCTATGCATAGTAACTTTACCCCTACCACAAATGATCTTGACTAAGCTGTACCCCCGCACATTGACTCAGTACCGGTATCCCCAGTATGTAGCCTCATTATTTTTATTTTATTGTGTTACTTTAATGAATTTTTATTTTACTTTAGTTTATTTAGAAAATCATTTTAATTCTACTTTGTTGGTTAAGGGGTTGTAAGCAACTTGTTGTATTCGGCGCATGTGACAAATCACGTTTGATTTGATTAGTAGCCCATGTGCCTCACCCTAATCATTTGGTCCATTTCCCCCTCATAACTTAGCCTACTGTTCTGACTTGGTGGTGTACATGTAGCCTATAGCCTGATTTAGAGACATTTAATAATCAAATATTGCAAGAGCTTTTATTGTCTGCTAATATGCCCCCTTGGTATACAGGGAGAATATTGTAATAATGGCCCATGTTCTGAATTATGTGTCTGTACATTTCAAAAGTGCTGAACAAATAGTTATATTGACTACGTCCATCCTAACTCGCTCATTAATGTCTTAATCAAAATTACGGATTGCCTCTTATCCGTTCATCATTCCCTTATGCCATAGTTTGTCCAACTCAATTGTCAGTAGAAACCACATTGTTTCAGCACGTCAGCCATATCAGCTATGTTTTTTCTTAAAGGCAGTAAATGAGGCAGAATGAACAGTTTTGCTGCCAGACAAGGCTCCACTGATAGCCAGGTGTAGCAGTGGTGTTGAAAAGAAAGATCTGCTGTTGGAACAGTTTTATGTAGGCCCTAACAGTTTGTCACCTTTACAGTGTTGTTTAGTGTTGTGTTGTGGCTTTGCTGGCATGCATATAACAAATGAGAACAGTACAATGATAGTGAAAAAGTGATAGATTCAGAGTGTAAGATTAAAAAGCAATAACGCCTGGTTAAAGTTTCAGTTGTGGCACCAGAGAGTTTTAGGGAATTAGATATTTTGTGAGATTACGTTGAAAAGCACAGTGACAGACATACTGATAAAGGCAAGGCAGCTGGCACCCTACTGTGTAAATGGTGCATTTTTTTTTTAAATGTATCAATATAGTCCTGGTTCATTAATGCCCCATCCAGTCTGCTCCCTCCATCAGAGTCTTAATCAAGCGTTCTGATTCAGAGAGAATTCTGCTGACTGCGGCAGTTTGGCACTATAAACTGCTATGCTGGCGGTATGGTTGAGTACTCTGAACCCAGTGTGTATGTGATTGGCCAGTTTGAGAGAGAGAGAGAGAGAGAGAGAGAGAGAGAGAGAGAGAGAGAGAGAGAGAGAGAGAGAGAGAGAGAGAGAGAGAGAGAGAGAGAGAGAGAGAGAGAGAGAGAGAGAGAGAGAGAGAGAGAGAGAGAGAGAGAGAGAGAGAGAGAGAGAGAGAGAGAGAGAGAGAGAGAGAGAGAGAGAGAGAGAGAGAGAGAGAGAGAGAGAGAGAGAGAGAGAGAGAGAGAGAGAGAGAGAGAGAGAGAGAGAGAGAGAGAGAGAGAGAGAGAGAGAGAGAGAGAGAGAGAGAGAGAGAGAGAGAGAGAGAGAGAGAGAGAGAGAGAGAGAGAGAGAGAGAGAGAGATATTTAGTCAGCCACCAATTGTGCAAGTTCTCCCATTTAAAAAGATGAGAGAGGCCTGTAATTTTCATCATAGGTACACTTCAACTATGGCAGACAAAAATAAATCCAGAAAATCACATTGAATTTATTTACAAATTATGGTGGAAAATAACTATTTGGTCAATAACAAAAGTGTATCTCATTACTTTGTTATATACCCTTTGTTGGCAATGACAGAGGTCAAACGTTTTCTGTAAGTCTTTACCTCTCACACTGTTGCTGGTATTTTGGCCCATTCCTCCATGCAGATCTCCTTTAGAGCAGTGATGTGTTGGGGCTGTTGCTGGGCACCCACGGACTTTCAACTCCCACCAAAGATTTTCTATGGGGTTGAGATCTGGAGACTGGCTTGGCCACTCCAGGACCTTGAAATGCTTCTTACGAAGCCACTCCTTCGTTGCCCGGGCGGTGTGTTTGGGATCATTGTCATGCTGAAAGACCCAGCCACGTTTCATCTTCAATGCCCTTGCTGATGGAAGGAGGTTTTCACTCAAAATCTCATGATACATGGCCCCATTCATTCTTTCCTTTACACAGATCAGTCGTCCTGGTCCCTTTGCAGAAAAACAGCCCCAAAGCATGATGTTTCCACCCCCATGCTTCACAGTAGGTATGGTGTTCTTTGGATGCAACTCAGCATTCTTTGTCCTCCAAACACGACGAGTTGAGTTTTTACCAAAACGTTATATTTTGGTTTCATCTGACTATATGACATTCTCCCAATCTTCTTCTGGATCATCCAAATGCTCTCTAGCAAACTTCAGACGGGGCTGGACATGTACTGGCTTAAGCAAAGGGACACGTCTGGCACTGCAGGATTTGAGTCCCTGGCGGCGTAATGTGTTACTGATGGTAGGCTTTGTTACTTTGGTCCCAGCTCTCTGCAGGTCATTCACTAGGTCCCCCCGTGTGGTTCTGGGATTTTTGCTCATTGTTCTTGTGATCATTTTGACCCCACGGGTGAGATCTTGCGTGGAGCCCCAGATCGAGGGAGATTATCAGTGGTCTTGTATGTCTTCCATTTCCTAATAATTGCTCCTACAGTTGATTTCTTCAAACCAAGCTGCTTACCTATTGCAGATTCAGTCTTCCCAGCCTGGTGCAGGTCTACAATTTTGTTTCTGGTGTCCTTTGACAGCTCTTTGGTCTTGGCCATAGTGGAGTTTGGAGTGTGACTGTTTGAGGTTGTGGACAGGTGTCTTTTATACTGATAACAAGTTCAAACAGGTGCCATTAATACATGGAACGAGTGGAGGACAGAGGAGCCTCTTAAAGAAGAAGTTACAGGTCTGTGAGAGCCAGAAATCTTGCTTGTTCGTAGGTGACCAAATACTTATTTTACACCATAATTTGCAAATAAATTCATAAAAAATCCTACAATGTGATTTTCTGGATTTTATGTCTCATTTTGCCTGGCATAGTTGAAGTGTACCTATGATGAAAATTACAGGCCTCTCTCATCTTTTTAAGTGGGAGAACTTGCACAATTGGTGGGTGACTAAATACTTTTTTGCCCCACTGTGTGTATATATATATATATATATATATATATATATATATATATATATATATATATATATAGAGAGAGAGAGACCCTTCTGACTGCCTCCTGGGCAGTGCTGAAAGACCCATTCAGTCAGGAGTGACTTGAAATCAATCAGGTCTTGGCAGGAGAGGACTAAACGACAGGGCTCTTTCTCAGCCTGTTCCACACAATCCCATTCACCGTCCTGATACTCCTCCTGACAACCACCTCCAATGTTAGGGGTTGGGGAAGAACAAGAAAAGCACAAACTATTAGACACCCATGGCTAATTCTGGCTGATTCATTGCTGCAGATCTACATGCAGGCAGCCCAACAGGATTCTTCAATCAGCCGGGGTAGCCGCTGGCACTTCAATTATGTATTGAAACAAGGACAGATAGATAGAGAGAGAGAGAGAGAGAATACAACTACAGCGATTGGAACTCACTCTCCGCTCGCCACAGCTGTCATGAAGAGCTCCGAGATGGGCCGACCGAGAGACAGACCGGTCCAGGGATGGGCACCGTAAGCAAAGCAATAGAACAGCCCATGCAACAAAGCAAATCTTCCCTCTCCACCTCCCTGCTCTATGAGTAGACTAAAGCAGCGATCACAGAGGCAGCTGGCTCCTGCTGAAAAATTCACACAACTTTCCCCAGCTGAGCAACAAAGGCACCCAAAAGCCTTTTATTTTAACTTGAGAGATGAATAATCACAAACTCAAACAGTCCTTGATGTTCAAACGAGGAGAATACAACACAAAACCTAAAAGGGAGCTGATGAAGAGAGAGACACACGACAAGAGACACTGATTGCTGTTGTCATCCAACAACGGGGTTCTATGAACAGAACTAACCATGGCAGTTCAATATAAGTGGATGTGCTGAAATATAAATATCTATTAACGTGGCACTGGGTTTACGAGTGCAATTTCCCCTCCACACAAACTTCTCATCTGTCGAGATACACACACACACATAGAAAGATCAGTCTCTCTCTGGCTTGCCAGTGCATCCATCCCTCTTATTCAATGGGACTTACAATTGTCATTGCCCCCTGCCCTGCTTCTGTCTAGCGTAGAGTTGGTACAGGGTCAGAGGCAGCTCGAGCCTAGTGAGGAGAGAGTACGGCTAGAAGCTCCATCACTTGGCTACTTGGCCCAGAGCACAGGTCCACAGGGCTGCAGGCTCGTGGTGAGCTCCAGGAGCTTTACTGCAGTACCGTAGCCTGGGCAGTTCAGAAGAAGCTGTGAGTGATACAGCTCACTGGGCACACTGAGCAATCATCACCAGGTATGTGTCTCAGGGACATACAGACTCAGAGTGGACTATGTACAGATGATGTGCACACATACAAGTGCGCGCTCACACACAGACACACACACACACACACACACACACACACACACACACACACACACACACACACACACACACACTAGGGTGACCACATGTCCCGGATTGTGCGGGACAGTCCCGCATTTTGTCTCTTTGTTCCACGTCGAGTTGTAGTCCATGTGTGCTTCAATTAGCTAATTCGGTGCAGCAGGAATAGGGGTGTAGTGGCCACTTCTCACAATGGTGCTAGTAAAGTTCGATCAAAGCTGAATCAATGTCTTGGAAGATCACATAATGATTAGTATTGTAACAGAACCAACTATAACAGCCTAGTATAATGTTGCTGTTACACCAAAGACACCACCTTGGTCATGTCTTATGAGATTTGAGGATGGTTAGCTGAATGGTCATGGGACAAATCTCAACAGCGTGCGCAGCGAGGCAGAATTTGCATGGATTGACACAAAATACAGGAAGTCTAATAGTTTGTTAACACCATCTGCTCTAATTGGCTCAGGAAACAGTAATTCAAGAAGATCTTAATGCATCTTCCCATGAAACTGATTGAGATCAAATGATTGGAGATGCAGTTTGGAGGTTTCACTGGTAAAACGTGAAGAACGCGTCCAACATGTTGTATTCATGTAGGCTACGCTGTGCCGCAAAATCATCACACACACACACACACACACACACACACACACACACACACACACACACACACACACACACACACACACACACACACACACACACACACACACACACACACACACACACACACACACACACACACACACACACACACACACACACACACACACACACACACTCAGAGTGAGGACATTAAAGGGGGCGGTGAGCTGAGTTATATCCCCAGGGCTGATGCACACCGGCTGCATGCACTCTAATTTGTCCACTGACGTAGCTGTCCATATGCTGCATATCTGAGAGGGAGCCTCTCTCCCTACAGGAAACACAACAACAACAACAACAACCGTGTTGCTGGCCTTTCCAGGCACGCAGTGGGGCTGTCAGAGCTGTCATGACCTTGCAGTCAGAGAGGCCTGAGTAGAGCCAGAGGCACTGAAACGCCAATATAAGTCCATTCAAAGTGTCTGAGAATAGTCCCATAGCTGGTCTGAAGTGGGCTGAACAATAGCCCAGGGGTCTCCCTGGCCTGGGTACAAGTACAGGGCTTGGGTGGCTTAGGTATCAGGCCAGGGTGATGGTATCTGGAAGGTCGGCCATTTTTACCTCCTGCATGGAGAGAAATGCCACTGGGGCGGCTGGGGCTAATGTGAGCCGCCCAAATGGGTTTATGAGCTTCTGTCTAATTCAAGGGCATTGACCGCTATGGCCTTGCTGCCTGGCTGGGGCTGCATTGCCTGCCTGTGTTATTGCGTCTGGCAGGTAACTGAAAGTGGGCTCTGGTTACCGGAATCCTCTCTCATCTCCAGCCATAGTCCCCAACATCCATCAGACCAGGTGGCAGCCAAATGATCTAAACCATTCCACCACAAGGTGATGGGAGGTTGGGTTACAATCGCTTAGACTGGCGGGCTGCACGAAACTGCACATTACTTGAGCAAGTGTACGTGCTTCGAGACATCAACAGATGTTGACTTGCTTGTGTGCTACCTGTACTTTTTTGTGCAGATGGAGATCCATTTTTTTTTGGGGGCTGTAGAGGCAATTTAACAAATGCAGGGTATATTTACGAAACATCAAACATATTACGCTTATTTCAGAAGCATCCAACCCTGTGTTGGCAACACACTTGTGTTATTCAATGTTCATAACATCTTCCCCTAGAGGGAAGAAGTAAGACACAAAATAAAATATGTGCATCCGCTTATGTCCAAACTAGACGAGCATCGTCGTCAGGTTGTCCAGGTAAGGACAAGGAAATTCAGCGTGGAGGCAGTCTAATCAATAGGGCCACTTTGCATGCCAACCCACCGGCTAAAGTTTCCCTCCCTTTAATAATAATATCTCTCATTTTTGTTGTTCAGTAAATATTTCACCACACTCTTAAGGAAGAGAGGGAGAGAGAAAGAAAGAGAGAGTGAGGGAGAGAGTGAGAGAGAGATAGGGAGGGAAAGATGGAAAGAGAGAGAGAGGGATTGAGAAACTGTATACACAAAAGTACGTAGACAAATCTTCAAATTAGTGGATTCGGCACACCGTTACTGACAGGTGTATAAAATCGAGCACACAGCCTGCAGTTTCCATAGACAAACATTTGCAGTAGAACGTCCTTACTGAAGAGCTCAGTGACATTCAACGTGGCACCGTCATAGGGTACCACCTTTCCAAGAAATCAGTTTTCGAATTTCTGCCCTGCTAGAGCTGTGCCATTCAACTATAAGTGCTGTTATTGTGAAGTGGAAATGTCAAGGAGCAACAATGGCTCAGCCACAAAGTGGTAGACTACACGAGCTCACAGAATAGGACCGGCGAGTGCTGCAGCGTGTGGCGCGAAAAGAATTGCCTGTCCCCGTTTTGCAACACTCATTACTGAGTTTGAAACTACCTCTGAAAGCAACATCCGCACAAGAACTATTCATCTGGAGCATCATAAAATGGGATTCCATGGCCAAGCAGCAACACACAAGCTTAAGATCACCATGTGCAATGTCAAGTGTCGCCTGGAGTGGTGTAAAGCTCACTGCCATTGGACTCTGGAGCAGTGGAAACGCGTTCTCTGGAGTGATGAATCCCGCTTCACCATCTGGCAGTCCGACAGATGAATCTGGGTTTGTTGGATGCCAGGAGAACGCTACCTGCCTCCAATGCATAGTGCCAACTGTACAATTTGGAGGAGGAATAACGGTCTGGGACTGTTTTTCATGGTTCGGGCCCCTTAGTTCCAATAAAGGGAAATCTTAACGATTCAATGACATTCTAGAAGATTCTGTGCTTCCAATTTTATGGTAACAGATTGGGGAAAGCCCTGTTTCAGAATGACAATGCCCACGTGCACAATGCGAGGTCCATACAGAAATGGTTTGTCAAGATCGGTATGGAAGAACTTGACTGGCCTGCACCGAGCCCTGACCTCAACCCCATCGAACACCTTTGGGATGAATTGAAACGGTGACTGCGAACCAGGTCTAATCGCCCAACATCAGAGCCTCGCCTCACTAATGTTCTTGTGGCTGAATAGAAGCAAGTCCCTGCAGCCATGTTCCAACAGTGTGGAACAAGTGGAAAGCCTTCCCAGAAGAGTGGAGGATGCTATATCTGCAAAGGGGGGGGACCAACTACACATTAATACCCATGGGATGAGAAGTTCGATGAGCAGGTGTCCACATACTATTGGTCATTCTAGTGTAGATAGAGAGAGGACTGCTAAAGTTATTTAATGTTTCTGAGGAGAGAGAGCCTAGTAAACTCTGGTGTGTAGACTCTAGCTGTTCTCACTATTCTCTATGGGCACATTCCACTTTACTGGTTCCTTGTCTGTCTCTCAGTTATGTACTATGTATGGAACCAGGGTTTAACCCTGGTGTGTTTTCGTACTTCCTACACACTCGGCTCAGTCCAGCCAAAGAGCCGCATCCGAATCGACAGATTTTGCCATTAACAAGTATTGGGAATACCAACAAACCGCGGTGTAGAAACCACAAACCCATAAACTGTTTACACATGGGTTACACACACCCACGCCCATGAAGAAACATGCACACACTAGAAAATGGACCTAGTTTTCCAAACGTAGCGGAGAAACTGGTTTCATTGTGTGGCTAACAAGCTTAAAGAGTAGAGAGAACAGTGAGTGAAAACAACACCATATATTATCCATACACTCACCACCATGGGATAAGAATAACATAGACTTGGTTCACAATAAGAATCAACTTCAAGTTTTATTAGTGGTATGTACGGGATACACATGGTATACATAGTCCACTGAAATGCTTACTTGCAGGTTCCTTCCTGACAATTCTATAGGCTATGCAATTGCGTGAGAAAACAGTTTTTGATGTCCTCTATTAAAAATAGGAGGATCCCATCAGCTTTCTATAGGCTAGGCCTATTATATTTATTTCTCAACTTTACTAATATTAAGCACATGGCTTTGCTTTACAACCAGAGTAGCCTACCTGGCTTGCATGATGCCCAGCATGTGCAGTCTAAGGTAAGAAACAGGGAATGCCCTGTTGATATCACAACTAAAGTGGCCAAATAACTCCAAACGTAGCCTACATGCCTAGGACCCCTGGAACAGGGTTAGAGAGCCCATAGCCTACAGAAAACAGAGTTTCAACACAGAATTAGACACGTGTGAGCACTCCCTCAGAAATTGCTTGGAGAAATTGTCCTTTCTATTTTATTCAGCTATGTTCAATAATCTTCTTACTATAAAATAATATCAAATAAAGACACAGGAATTATAAGCAAATCGTGTGTGCTAAATTAACTTGTGTAGCCCACAGCCATACGGCATAGTCAGATCAGGGCCTAACATAGACAACTCAGAATATGCTATTCTGTTCTGTACATTTTCTTCATATCATGTTTCTTTAGAGCTGTCTAAAATAAATAATGGATTTATTGTGATGATGTAGGCTATATTAAATAGATTTATTAGACTTTTGAAAGTGTAGACGTTGCAAAGGTCCGCATCAGTGGTTTGTAGGTGTGTGGAATGCCGGAGATCCTAAATGTGTTTATGTTAATCAACTGTCAATTTCCGTGAGACTGGTAGTTATTTGCATGACAATCACTGCTGACAAAATGTCATGAATGCCGCAGCCCTAGCCTTGACAGCTCCCCGGTGTTTACCCATAATATTCAGAGGACGCATGCATTTCCCTCCAGCTACAATAAAAATGATAAGAGAGCGGCTCAGTGTTAGGGGAGCTTGGATTTTTTTTTTAAATCAAGAAACGTCCTTCAGAATTTCAAACTTATGAAGGTTTCTTTCAAATTACATTCTAGCTCCCCAGAGGCAGTAGCAAGCTCATCTTGAATCCCCTGTTGTCTTTCCAGCATCCATCTTGTCTTGGACCCTATTATTTTTCCTGCTTGGTATTCATCCACTGATGGCCTGTGTGGAGGTGAGATTGTGTGCGTCTCTGTATGTGTGAGGATACTAGGTTCTCATGGAGGGCTTCCCAAAGCACTGACCTCCGAGTCACACGTAATTCTGACGACACTGAGTAATAAAAACCTGCCCTCACGCACGCAGACACCAATGCATTCGTGCGAGCGTACACACACACACACACACACACCGATCACTTTATTTGTCAATTGCACACAAGGTCCAACCGAAATGTGACTTTTAGCCCAACCCCTCAAAGACACATATTCAGGTTTTGGAGAGTTGCGGGGAGCTGCCACACTGAGTTCCCGGGGATCGGTTCAGTGCCTTGCTCAAAGGCACAATGTAAAGCAATGACATCTAGGATTTAATACCAGTAACCCTCTGGTTGCCAGCTAACTTCCTACCAAATTTTTCCTGTCGGACCCGGGATTCAAACTGGCAACCCTCTGGCTGCTATCTCTAACCCCTAGGCGACCTGCCACCACACAAACACATTCCCCTCCCCACACAGCACCACAGGCATTGACACCCTCGTTACCAGTCACTAGTCCGGGACTTGGCTCCTCCCATTCTATGAACCCTTTGACCTGTCGAAAGGTCAGGTTTTATGGCGCTGGGTGAAATGGAGCACACAGGATCTACCATCAACCCACCCCCACTCTATCCTCACCCCTACTCTACTCCACCTTAACGGCTCAATGAAGGGAACTTTACAGTCGACATGCTAATTAGCACAAAGGGAAGGCTTATGGGGTGTGTAACTGTCTGTTCCAGTCAGCAGGAAGGGTGAGGTATCATGCGAGTCCGGTCTGACAGTTATGTTCCTCTAGACTGATCGGCTGGTAATGTGATACAAACGATGACCTCCACTGCAGAGGAGTCTGGGTAGTGCTGGAGGGCAAAGAGCCAAACAACCCTATCAACTTGTCATTGGCCTTCCTCCCAATGCTGCCATAAACTCATAGAACATTGGAGAAACAGACATACAGCCTGCCTATCATTTACACATCTATAGTCCTAGCTATACACATAAGACATTTCACTAGGCCCATCAATAAAATCATCTCACAGAGGCGGGTTTGAAGGCAGGGGAGGGTGCGGAGAGACCTTCCCCCTAACAATATTGAAATACTCCAATGTCTCTCCGATTGTTCCTAGGTGAGGAGGTCAGCACATGGGGAGAAAAGATATTGGGGAGAATATGGATCCCTGGGTTGCTCCGAAGACTGGCCCTGAATAAATCATTACTCATTACATAAGCCTGAAGGTGTGAGATAATAACAAATAATCATAAATAATAAAAACTCAGTGGAATCCATCTGAATTATTCTCTCACCTTTAAGATAATCCTATATATGTTCTGTCAATCCATCTGAATTATTCTCCCACCTTTAAGATAATCCTATATATGTTCTGTCAATCCATCTGAATTGTTCTCGCACCTTTAAGATAATCCTATATATGTTCTGTCAATCCATCTGAATTGTTCTCACACCTTTAAGATAATCCTATATATGTTCTGTCAATCCATCTGAATTATTCTCGCACCTTTAAGATAATCCTATATATGTTCTGTCAATCCATCTGAATTATTCTCGCACCTTTAAGATAATCCTATATATGTTCTGTCAATCCATCTGAATTATTCTCGCACCTTTAAGATAATCCTATATATGTTCTGTCAATCCATCTGAATTATTCTCGCACCTTTAAGATAATCCTATATATGTTCTGTCAATCCATCTGAATTATTCTCGCACCTTTAAGATAATCCTATATATGTTCTGTCAATCCATCTGAATTGTTCTCGCACCTTTAAGATAATCCTATATATGTTCTGTCAATCCTCCACTGACTCTCTCAAAGGTTAACCACCTGTTTAATAATGAAGTAATGCCTATTCCCTTGAGGGCTGGCTAGGGGGCTGGCTAGAGCGCTGCGGTAGTTTAGGCCGGGTGGTGGGGTTATGGGGTGCGTTGAGACAGCGGCTCAGTTCATCTCCAGTCCCTCCCAGGCTGCTTGGCCACCGGTCACCAGACGCAGGTTCAAAGACAAAGTCAGGCAGCAGCAGGAGGAGGAGTGAACGCTAACGGGAGGTTGTCTCTCTCTGTGACTTTACGTAACCACCACACTACCCTCCCTTACTGTTGGAGGTTAGCTTGGAGCTTGGTTCCTGGCCAAGGCCTTACCCTTTACACTCGTAGGAATTGGCCTATATGGAGAAGGCTAAATTGAAATGTTTCTTACAGAAGAAATATGAAATGCATACGCATGGTAAGCAATTGAAATGGAACAGTTTGGAGATTATGGGAATATGATTAGACCAAAAGGAGAGCACACAACAGTTCACAAGACTGAATCCAAACATTACACTGTTGATTTGATGTTCATTTTACATTTACTGTACTTTCCACGGCATCTGTTGATAACTGTCACGACTTCTGCCGAAGTCGATGTCTCTCCTTGTTCGGGCGGCGCTCGGTGGTCGACGTCACCGGTCTTCTAGCCATCATTGATCCATTTTTCATTTTCCATTGGTTTTGTCTTGTCTTCCTGCACACCTGGTTTCAATCCCATTCATTACCTGTTGTGTATTTAACCCTCTGTTTCCCCTCATGTCTTTATCAGAGATTATTTGTTGTTCAGTATTCGTGTTGTTTGTATTGGTGCGCGACGTGTCCTCGTACCCACTTTCTTTTATTGTATTCATGGTTTTGGAGTTATGTTTTTGTTAAAGTTATTAAACTACCAAGTTTGATTCTCCTGCGCCTGACTTCCCTGCCACCTATACACACACGACTCTGACAATAACGAAGTCTGAAAATACTCTGGATACATTCAGAAACATGATAAGAATATTCCTGGAAAATGTGAGGGTGTCGGTGCAACACAATGCAGAAGAATTACAAGGGTTTGAGTGAGAGGACTAACTGGTGTCTTCAAGTGGCCACACAGCTCTCCAAAGTGGACACTGTAATGACTCGAAGAAGAGTCTTCGTCTATGAGGTGCTTTTTGGAGCTCTCCTAGCTGTGCCGTTGAGGAACTAGCGAAAGCACACTTTTAGTTTCTTTGTTTGGAACACAACTCTTTATCCCCAACATGACTAGCTAAGATATAAAATACCATCTTACAGTGTTAGTCTTTCATAAGGAAATTCAGAGAAACAGATTGTTGTTTTGGTGCGCATAGAAAGGAGTCATGAGTGAGTTCACTCATTCTGTTCAGAACAACCCAGGGTATGGAACCATGTCATCTTGTAACTGTACATCCAACACAGTGATCATAAACGTTGACACTGTATATGACATGGGTTTTATGATATGGAAATGTGAAGTGCACATTTGGACTCACAGGGGTTTGGTTTGCTTGTATGACATCAAAATCCACTTCATGGTTGTGTCCCACTTGTTGTTGATTCTTCACAAAAAAAATACAGTTTTATATCTTTATGTTTGAAGCCTGAAATGTGGCTAAAGGTCACAAAGTTCAAGGGGGCCGAATACTTTCGCAAGGCACTGTATGTCTCATCTTTTAAAATACACTGAGTTACTCAGTGTATTTTAGTCAGTTACCCAGACTCTGACGTCATGTATAGCATGTTACTGTACAGCCACTGTGTTCCAATTTAGGCATTTATCATTAACCAAATCTGCCATTTTCAACCCGTATACAGGAACGAGTGTAAAGGGCTAAAGTACACTGGGAGAATGTGACAGAGCTTGTCATGGGGTCTTCAAAAATAAATGATGGTAGTCCCCCAGACCTTAACCTTTTCCCTAATTCCAATCAATGGTGCTGGCTATATCATTCAGCCGACTGTTGTCGCTACGGTTGGATATCTTCTTTAAAGTGGCACCATCCATATATCAAGCCAGTTAAACTGCTCAAAGACAGGACAGAGACTGGGCCCGAAATGGGGCAGCAGACTACTTCTGAAACGTCAAAGTCATCAAATATGTATGAGTCTTTTTGACTAATTCTAAAGACCCAATTTCCTCATTTCCATACTAGGCTTGGGCGGTATACCGTTTATACCATTACCAGGGTACCTTGAAATACTGACAGTATGATTTTCAATATGTGTGGGGTGGGGGGTGGGGTATGCAGGGGTGCATGCTACTCCATTGCATATAAGTTAAGTATAACTATAAGAAATCGAAGATTTGAAATAAATGATATTCAGCTCAAGGCTCCAGCTGAGCATTTGGTTTGCTAACTTGCTAGCTAACTGGCTAGATGTCAAGTTCAATCTTCTTGGTTACAGCAGAGATATTCAAGCCCCTCCTGGATCAAGATCCCTGTTGCCTAAATTGTTTTGTTTATTTCTTGTTGTTGTTGAGAAATAGCGCCCCTTGTGTGCACATTCGGCAATACCGTATACCCTGGTATGGTAGAGAAACGGTATGATGGTATGAAAATCTGGTTCCCGCCCAACCCTATTCCATACCCAATTAACGTTGTTTAAGGATTTTAAATATCGAAACATCAAAGTGGGGAAAAAGCATTCTCATTTCGAAAGTGGATGGTTGATTATACAATTCAAGTGGCTTTTGAGATGTCCTGCTGATAATTTGTTTACTCAGCCCGAAAATACACAGATCTGGAGGACGTGCTGCTGAGTGCTCTTGCTGGGCAGCAGAAGCCAGACACTCACATTGGCAGACTCACAGGGAATTGATGCAGATTTGATAAAGACAAATGTCTACTCTGTCCCTAAAACATGATTCCATAATGAAAAGACACTAATGCCTTAGGTATCCATTTTGTAGAGAGAGTGTACTGTACATATGCTCCTCCATATTCAACATTCCATTCCTAAGTTTGTAAAAGTGCTGTGTAGTCAACTTCCATGAAAAAGAAATGCAGAGAAAATGGAACACAGGTTTGGAAATCAGATTTGTAAAGGCTTCTTCCAACAACCTTGGGATGATCAAAACAAGCCGTGGCTCAGGGGGCTTGCTGGAAGAAAAATCCTTCCTGGTTTATCAGACTGATACCAGCAATCTATGTTCAATGTCATAGGAATCTAAAGAGCAGAGCACATTGTAATGCCACAGGTGCATGAGGTGAACCAGTCTTGTTAGCATGCAGTGGTGGCCGGGTTCAGACTAGGCAATCCTACTAGTGCTCACCATTAGTCCCATAGAAGAAGAATTTCCCTGTTCTAGTAATTCTATTTCTATGGTTAGTCCTGAACTTGCATAAGTAGAGGCAGCTAATCTAATCTTCAAATGCACTGAACCGTGACAACGTTTGACCCTATCGCACTCTCAACCAGGCACCTTCCCCCTCCCGGCCGTGAGTTCCCTCCATCCTCCTAACCATAACCTGTTCCTGGAATAGAGGGGTGTTTGTGACCAGAGGAGAATGCTCCAGCCAGGCCTCTCGGGCTGCTTTCGTTAACACTAACCCTTGTGGGAACACGGTGGCATGTGGGCTGATTTAGTGGTTGGCTGAGCACCGGAGCACGCACGTGGCCCAGGTCAAAGTGAGGGGCTCGTCAGACTACCTCCACAGATCACACATCACCAGCATAATGTCAAATCAAAGTTGCAATCTTCTGCAGGAAATGAGAAATACATGCCAACGGCTGTAGGGGAGACTAAGTATACACTGTAGGGTACAATCTTGGCGCTATCTGCTCAGCAACAGCATTCAAGTTCAAGATAAATAGTAGGCAGTGAATGCTGCCCTCGAGCTCAGAGAAAGACTTGAGTCAGTCATGTACCGTGAAAACCTATTATTTCTGTGCGGTATAGAAGAAGGCTAGTTTAGAGGAAACACGACGTCAGCATTCATACACACCCAGGCATAGATTTCCCTTCAGGTATTTCCGGAGGCTCATTCTTGGGAAATGTCAGGTCAATGTGACCTCTGACCTATGGGGTTGTCCTCCCTGGACCCCCTACGCTCTCCATCCTCACATACCAATGATTCCACCGTATGTATTAGTCCATTCGGCTCTCAAGGTCTCATAAACAGCTACTTTACAGTGTCTAAGATACCTACAGGGTCTCCCACATCTCTTTGTATCAAACCAGGCAACATGTCCTTTTTGCATTCTGTAACGGGACATACGTTTGAATTGAACAGGATATGTGTGGGTGGGTGAAAAGGAACAGAACAAAAACTAAACTACTGTTCTGAAACTACTGCAAAAGGCTTGAAATAAACCAACGGATAATAGCCACTATCTGCACAGAGAGGCTGTCTTGGCTTGATGTTATCAGGTTGAGCAGGTAACGTCCTGCCCTAGCCGTAGTGCCTATGTGACTGTGACCTCTCAGATGTGGGAGTGTGAAAAGTGTCATTACAGCTTGTTTCGCCTCACTCAGCTGTTTCACAATTCACACACCAGGCAGTCAGAGGGCCTTGCTCACGTCGCTGGAGTTCGGCTCCCCCACTGTTAAACCACGGGGCCTCTCTGGAAGGTCATACCAAGTCCAGCCAGTCACTCAGATGATGATGGGGGTTATATTTAGAGACGACACTGGGCCAGCAACGAGGGGACCGGACAGGGTTCCCACAATGAACTGTTCAGCCCAGCAGAAAGGACACAGAGGACTGAATACAGTGGCATACCAATTATAAAGAGATGTTACAGAAACAGAGACGTTAATAATATTTCCCCTTAAGTGGATTGAACCAATTCAACATAAATGGATAAGGATGATCCATTAATTGCCAATGCACTATGAAAGGCCACAGCCACCGCAGCTGAGTAAGAGTAGATCTCCTATGCAAGGCATGGAAAGTGGGTGGTATGGAACTGTTGAACTGGTCCGTGCCTTAGAGGGATCGTGCCCATGGGATTCAGATAATTCAGACATGACCTGAATAGCATTGTGTGCCAGTGTGATGTCAATCTCTATGGGCTATGTACTTAAATGTTGCTACAGGGACCTTAGTAGAGAGCGGCAGTGGGTACTGGGCCCCTGAGCGCCATCCGAGCGCCATGATTCTAGGCATACCTGGCATAGCAGACACCGCACAACACGTCCCGGTGTTGGTCTCATGGCATAGCATGGCTGAGATGAGCCTTTTATGTTGCTGCTTATAAAACCTAGTTTAAATGAAAGGGGTCGGGTTAGGGAGACATGTTTAATCGTTGCGTTAATTTCGGTGCCTGCTCATAAATATCTGCCCTCATGCTCTGGCACGTTCATTTGATCTTAATTCCATTTGAGAAGCTTATCAAATGGAACCCTCCAGAAAATGCAAAGGCAAGCAACTTGCCTTGTCTGTGTTTAACTGACGAGGGGAAACCAGCTGGGTGAAATACGTTGCGAAATGCTCCAAGTATAGGATTTTAGAGCAATAATTTTGTGCACACACCTGTCTATATAAGGTCCCACAGTTGACAGTACATGTCAGAGCAAAAATCAAGCCATGATTTCAAACATTTCTGCAGCATTGAAGGTCCTTCTTAAATGGAAGACATTTGAAATCACCTATACTTTTCCTAGAGCTGGCTGCCCGGGCCAAACTGAGCAATCGGGGAAGAAGGGCCTTGGTCAGGGAGGAGTTCCTCTGTGGAGATGGGAGAACCTTCCAGAAGGACAACCATCTCTGCAGCACTCCACCAATCAGGCCTTTATGGTAGAGTGACCAGACAGAAGCCACTTCTTAGTGAAAGGCACATGATAGCCCCCTTGGAGATCGCCAAAAGGCACCTGAATAACTCAGACCATGAGAAACAAGATTCTCTGATCTGCTGAAACCAAGATTGAACTGTTTGGCCTGAATGCCAAGTGTCAAGTCTGGAGGAAACCTGGCACAAACCCTATGGTGAAACATGGTGGTGGCAGAATCATGTTGTGGTGATGTTTTTCAGCAACAGGGACTGGGAGACTAGTCAGTACTGAGGGAAAGATGAACGGAGCAAAGTACAGAGATCCTTGATGAAAACCTGCTCCAGAGCACTCAGGAACTCAGATTGGGGTGAAGGTTTACCTTCCAACAGGACAACGACCCTAAGCACACAGCCAAGACAACGCAGGAGTGGCTTTGGGACAAGTCTCTGAATGTCCTTGAGTGGCCCAGCCAGAGCCTGGACTTGAACCCTATCGAACATCTCTGGAGAGACCTGAAAATAGCTGTGCAGTGACGCTTCCCATCCAACCTGACAGAGCTTGAGAGGATATGCAGAGAAGAATGGGAAACTCCCCAAATACAAGTGTGCCAAGCTTGTAGCTTCATACCCAAGAAGACTCAAGGCTGTAATCGCTGCCAATGGTATTTTAACAAAGTACTGAGTAAATGGTCTGAATATTTATGTAAATGTGATATCTCAGTTTTTTATTTTTTAAACATTTTCAAACATGTCTAAAAAACTGTTTTTGCTTTGTCATTATGGGGTATTGAGTATAAATTCCCGAGGAAATTGTTTTATTTAATCAATTTTAGAATAATGCTATATCGTAACAAAATGTGGAAAAAGTCAAGGGGTCTGAATACTTTCTGAAGGCCCTGTATTTGAAACAGTCTGAAGCAATTCACTGTTCCAATGGAAAATGTATTGACGCACAAAAGCACTTGTGAAGCCGGCACATTGATGCACCACGAGTGCTCTTATTCTAGACTAAAGTGTTTTCATAGCAGTGTAACCATAGCCTTTAACAGAACAGAGAGCTTCTGTTACACTATTCTGATAGGGAATTCATTTTTCATGGACAGGAGAAATACACTCACACATTCCCTTACTCACTCCCGCATGTGGACAGACGGATGTGCATGGACAGAAGGATGCGCACACACACACACACACACACACACACACACACACACACACACACACACACACACACACACACACACACACACACACACACACACACACACACACACACACACACACACACACACACACACACACACAGAGATCTCCTCGACTGACCAGGATCCTCTGCTATGGTGTGTGACATATACTGTATGTTCCACCTGGGCAGAGGAACACAGGGGGTGTATCTTAGTAAATGTCTTCATTAATGAATTAAGCCACCAAGGCGGCTGCATCTGTCACGCCAGGCTGTTCACAGTGGGCTTAGTGAGAGGGGCTGACATTAGTAATCTCTGTTCTGCGGGGATTGGAGAAACAGGGACCTTTAACATAGTCAGTGAGAGGAGATTAGAATGTACTACATCTGCCATGAGAGTTTCCACTGAAAGGACCTTTCACTGTTTTACAAACAGATTTAAACATCCACATTGGTGCATTTTGAGTATTACAGTAGCGCCAACAGTAGAGCTCACCTGATCAATATAGTGTGTTGTTCTTTGCAAAGGCAAATCAGATGAGAAGAACGTAGATGGAAATGTAATCAACATTAGATTGTTAGCTATAAACCCTCTTTAAAATACAATATTAATCATCTGGCATTTGAGTCGTGCACACAAAGCCTACTGAGTGTTGAGGTCCAGATGCTCGAAGATGTCTATCGCTGAAGGACAACTTATCATCCCACTTCATCCATCTAAATACAATAACAATACAGGCAGTTTTCAGGGCAACTAAGGAACATTGATTCAAGGTCCCAATGCTGTTTACATGGACTGACCTCAATTTCAGAATAAGGGGAGAGTGAATGGACCCAATGTTCAACTTCTTATTTTCTCTTAATATTTTTTTTAACCGATAACAGATTACTAGAGGCAGCCTTGCAAGACGAAAACTGCCTCATCACTGTCCCAAGTCTAACCAGACGCCGAACATAGGTCTATAACGCTTGACAAACTCTCAAGCGTTATTTGATACACAGGGCTAATTGATTCCTTGATTCACGTAATAAAAAAGAACTCCACAATTGTCCACAGTTAGCTCAGCCCATCTCATCTACCCCCAAGTCCCTGACTCACGACTCTAGTCAAAAACCACTTTGTGTTGCTGGGCCCATCATCATTCTGATGCTTCAGGAAAGGTTCATCTTAAGGTAACAGTCATTAAGGAGCCGCCCCGGCTTTCAAATATGACCATCTCTGTCTCCTTTGTGTGTTGAGAACATTTCATTTGGACTGGACATTGGCAGGCCAGTATGAGAGGCGAACACTCACTACCCAGGGGGAAAGTAGATTAGACAGACAAACAGAACCTCAGTCCAGTCATCACCTCGGTCTCTACTTTACCCCCGAGGACTGGAACTGTACCAGCTAGCAGCAAGCACATCACCTTCAATATCCTATTGTGTGTGTGGTGTGTGTGTGTGTGTGTGTGTGTGTGTGTGTGTGTGTGTGTGTGTGTGTGTGTGTGTGTGTGTGTGTGTGTGTGTGTGTGTGTGTGTGTGTGTGTGTGTGTGTGTGTGTGTGTGTGTGCGTAACAACAGCTAATCCCATATAGGGTATGATCTCATCAATAAACGTCACATAATCACTTCCCCAGCATTATAAAGATGTAGTGCAATAATACTGTGCATTTAATTCATAGGAACTTAAAGGGATTACCAGGCAATAAAAAAAGCAACAATAAAAATACAAACGATTCCCCAAACAGAAATCTTGACTAAATCTGTAATGATGGAACAGAGCGACAAGTTCATCAGTTACTGCACACTTCGTGTGCTATATCATAGACCTAGCTGAGATCACACAAATGCAATTTCAATGAAATGCTGTGCGGCATTCAATTTTAAGCATAAGAGTGCTTTTCTGTCACCCTTGAAAACACCTCACTGAACGCTCAAATGTACTGTACCGTATATTCGCTGAAAATAATTCTGCATAATTCAGCATAATCACATAACACACGCATACACAATTGTTTTCTGTGTATTATTGGAAGACAGAGACTTACAACAGCACATAGATACATGTGAAGCCCTCTGACGCATGCTCTTTTTAACACACATTAAACACGGTTTTCCTCAGGCACTAACACAGAGAGGAGACGCAACCAAGCGTAACCTTCATTCAACGTGCCACGGCTGGCGTGGGAGGGAGAGGTGAGTCCTCAAGGCAGGAATCGAGTCAAATTCATGTTCAGAATATCAGAATGCTACGGCGTTTATGTAATCATTTTTTAACTCGAGCCCATATCTCTTTGGGGAGAGGATGCAGCCCTGAAAACTCATTTAGGAATCTGAAATCTGAAGAGTGTCCCAAAACGAGCAAGAACAGATGGCTCTATAAAGAGAGAGGGCTGCACTGGGGGGCAGAGGTAGGAGTGACAGAGATTACCCAGAGGAAGAGCACTAAACACATGTAAATCCTGTGAGCGGTGGCACGTTGACTGGTACATTTCCATTGCTGCCTGGGTGACGAACCGTAATGCAGTGGTAAAGCTGTGACTTGGTGTCCCGCAGCAAGTGACTTCCTACTGTTCACCAGTCCTGCCACATGGAGATATAGGCTACTGTAGCTCTGCAACAGAGAATGGCTTCCAGGTGTAGCTTGACGGGACATTAACTGGTACAGACAGTAACAACATGCATTGTAATTAGCCTAGCAGTGATCTCTGATCTGGAGTCAGATGTTTGGGGCCAGGTGATGCTTGAATATTAACACAAGCTTGACACCTGTGACTTCCGTTCTGGAGTGAGATGTGGCGTGATCAATTAGGGGAACTGGGAGCCCTTGGGATTGACTGACTCCTCCACCTCATCCATCACGCCGGGTAACACTCACAGCCCTGATAGTGGCCTATCTCTTCCAGGTGGCCAGACAGATCTTGGCCAGCTCTATTTCCAGGCTGACATTATGCTCTTTTCAGGCCTTGACCTGGACCTATGAACAGAACAGCTCCCCTAAACCTGTGGAGTAAGAGGCTAAAGCTGTGGAGCAAGAGGCTACAGAGAACAGCTCCCCAAAGAGAACAGCTCCCTTAAAAAGCAAGAGGCTATAGAGAACAGCTCCCCTAAAGCTGTGGAGCAAGAGGCTATAGAGAACCGCTCCCCTAAGAGAACAGCTCCCTTAAAGCTGTGGAGCAAGAGGCTATAGAGAACAGCTCCCCTAAGAGAACAGCTCCCTTAAAGCTGTGGAGCAAGAGGCTATAGAGAACAGCTCCCCTAAAGCTGTGGAGCAAGAGGCTATAGAGAACAACTCCCCTAAAGCTGTGGAGCAAGAGGCTATAGAAAACAGCTCCCCTAAGAGAACAGCTCCCCTAAAGCTGTGGAGCAAGAGGCTATAGAGAACAGCTCCCCTAAAGCTGTGGAGCAAGAGGCTACAGAGAACAGCTCCCCTAAGAGAACAGCTCCCCTAAAGCTGTGGAGCAAGAGGCTATAGAGAACAGCTCCCCTAAAGCTGTGGAGCAAGAGGCTACAGAGAACAGCTCCCCTAAGAGAACAGCTCCCCTAAAGCTGTGGAGCAAAAGGCTATAGAGAACAGCTCCCTTAAAGTTGTGGAGCAAGAGGCTATAGAGAACAGCTCCCCTAATGCTGTGGAGCAAGAGGCTATAGAGAACAGCTCCCCTAAAGCTGTGGAGCAAGAGGCTACAGAGAACAGCTCCCCTAAAGCTGTGGAGCAAGAGGCTATAGAGAACAGCTCCCTTAAAGCTGTGGAGCAAGAGGCTATAGAGCCATCATGATAATTGTAGCAGCATGACAGCGGAAACATAATAGCGATGTACAACATCTCTCGCCAGGTGTCCATCTAACAGAGAAAACCATGGACTGAAACGTCATAGCGATGTACAACATCTCTCGCCAGGTGTCCATCTAACAGAGAAAACCATGGACTTAATATACTGTCACTTCTACTAGTCTCTGGTCTGAGGCTGAGATGTCTGTAATGCCAATAAAGCCTGGGGATCTATCTCCAGTATGACGTACCAACCAGGCACATAGCATACACATTGATCTCACTATACTGCTTTTCAATCAGCTTCCATAATCTCCATTACATCGTATTATTTCATTACTGTCTCCCCCGATTGGAAGTTCCTCGTTTAAGCAACAAACAGAACAGTTACTGTACAAACACTGTGGGCTGAGGAATCCTGTCGGGCAATTTTCTGTCTTCAAAGATCTCTCTTTACCACGCCACAGTTTGACTGCGTTTTTCTCTCATCTTTA
Source organism: Oncorhynchus keta (assembly GCF_023373465.1). NCBI lineage: Eukaryota > Metazoa > Chordata > Actinopteri > Salmoniformes > Salmonidae > Oncorhynchus > Oncorhynchus keta. The sequence continues at coordinate 12,463,465 of NC_068442.1, read as the reverse complement.
TCTTTAGCCTGTTACGTGTCTAAAGAGAGTAATGAAAACTCACTCAGTCATAAAAATATATTTGGAATGTTGGCAGTGACGTAAATGCTAAATTGAGACAAATGGGAGAATGTATTAGCCATTCTAGTAGCAAATACATTTTGGATGCTTGCTATGTACATGTGTGTTTGTGTACTGCGAAAGTAAGAGGGTCATGAAGGCTGTCTAGGCTGTTGACATCTCCAACCTGTCTATCTTTCACTCCTCTTCATTAGACTCTGCAGCACGGCTACTGATCTATGCTGTCATTTTATCCTGAGTAAGCAGGGAGAGGAGAGGGATTGGCTGTTGGTGTTTTTTTTAACTTCCTCTTCTCTAAAACTCCGGAGTCTGGAGAGACATGGCCTGACTGTGGGAAAGTCCTAAATGTGGGAGGGGAGAAGAGAGATGAGGAAAAGAAGAGGACAAAATGTCTCTGTTCTTTATTCCTGTCAGGCAAGGTCTGAGACCTGAAATACTCATCTCAGTGCTTTGGTAACCTGCGCTAATCCTCTGCAATTACACACCTAGTGCTGTTTTCCAATTATGAGAATGGCAATTTGTCAAACACTCTCTCAACCCTGCAATTACGGTGTATTAAACTCTGCACACTTTAGCCAACATTTATTTATTACATTTTTTATTTAATTAGGCAAGTCAGTTAAGAACAAATTCTTATTTTCAATGACGGCCTAGGAACAGTGGGTTAACTGCCTGTTCAGGGGCAGAACTACAGATTTGTACCTTGTCAGCTTAGGGATTTGAACTTGCAACCTTTGCGGTTACTAGTCCAACGCTCTAACCACTGGGCTACCCTGCCACCCCCATTCACTTCACCATGAGCACTGGCCTGGGTGGATCTTACCATGCCTATGAAACACCTTCACACTTTTACTGTGATCAGGCCCTGATACTTTGTAGTAATTCACTGGAAGGTTTGCTAACTACCTCTCTCAAAGAGTGCAGTGTATAAAGTCAGAACATCTGCTGTCTCAGCCACTGCCAAACACCAAGGGAGTACCCCCAAGGCTCGATCCTAGGCCCCACTCTCTTCTCAATATACATCAACAATATAGCTCAGGCAGTAGGAAGCTATCTCATCCATATATGGGCAGAAGATACAGTCTTATACTCAGCTGGCCCCTCCCTGGATTTTGTGTTAAGCGTTCTACAAGCTTTCTCTGCCCTTAACCTTGTTCTGAACATCTCCAAAACAAAGATCATGTGGTTTGGTAAGAAGAATGCCCCTCTCCCTTCTGGTGTGATTACTACCTATGAGGGTTTAGAGCTTTAGGTAGTCACCTCATACAAGTACTTGGGAGTATGGCTAGACGGTACACTGTCCTTCTCTCAGCACATATCAAAGCTGCAGGCTAAGGTTAAATCTAGACTTGGTTTCCTCTATCATAATCGCTCCTCTTTCACCCCAGTTTCCAAACTCACCCTGATTCAGATGACCATCCTACCCATGCTAGATTAAGGAGACGTAATTTATAGATCGGTAGATAAGGGTGCTCTTGAGCGGCTAGATGTTCTTTACCATTCGGCCACCACTAATGCTCCTTGTAGGACACATCACTGCACTCTGATCTCCTCTATAAACTGGTCATCTCTGTATACCTGTCGCAAGACCCACTGGTTGATGCTGATTTATAAAACCCTCTTAGGCCTCACACCCCCCTATCTGAGATACCTACTGCAGCCCTCATCCTCCACATACAACACCCATTCTGCCAGTCACAGTCTGTTAAAGGTCCCCAAAGCACACACATCCCTGGGTCGCTGTTTTTTTCAGTTCTCTGCAGCTAGCAACTGGAACGAGCTGCAAAAAACACTCAAACTGGACAGTTTTATCTCAATGTCTTCAGTCAAAGACTCAATCATGGACACTCTTCCTGACAGTTGTGGCTGCTTCATGTGATGTATTGTTGTCTCTACCTTCTTGCCCTTTGTTCTGTTGTCTGTGCCCGACGATGTGTGTACCCTGTGCTGTGATCCATGTTGTGCTGCTGCTATGTTGTATTGCTACTGCATTCATGCCATGTTGTGTTGCTACCCTGCTGTGTTGTCATGTGTTGCTGCCATGCTGTGTCGTTGTCTTAGGTATCTCTTTACGTAGTGTTGTGGAGGCCTTCTGCCTTTTGGTAGGCCGTCATTGTAAATAAGAATTTGTTCTTAACTGGCTTGCCTAGTTAAATAAAGGTTTTAAAAAATGGCTTTTACACTAGAAATTGAAATACTGATTACTGTTTTATGGACATTCGTTTAGAATCACCAAGCCTGAGCTCAGGGCAGTCATAATTAATAAAACATCTCCCGAAGCATAGTACGAGGAACACTCTAACCAGAACTATGGTCTTCATTGGGACCGCTTACATAATTCTATTGCATAATTTCCCAAATGAAAAAGCACTGGCATCATTTACATGAAGTGTAATAAAAGAAGAAGCCAGCTAACTTTGCCCTGGCTAACAGAGCATCTGCAGACTCAGGCTCCCAAAGGAGAGGGGATGTTTTGCTTCCACGCATCTCTATCCTCGTTTGATGGACAGAAACCCTGGCACCTGCAGTCATACATTCCCTCCCTATCGTCTGTATTCACCACCTAAACAATATATTATCGGAGGGATTTTTCTGACTCCAATTTCAGGCCCAATCCCCTCTTCCGCGGGGCGTTGTGTTTGCCACAGATCCACACAGTGGCTCCTAACAGGAAGGAGTAGGCTAATTAAGTTTACTTAAGGGAAGATAAATGACAGACGGACTCTTTGTATGGAAGTGCCACCGTGGACTCTTCCTGGGGTCCACTGCATCTCGGTCTCGCATTGACCATTATGATATTGTCTATTAAACCCGTGCCCTGATACTTGCCAATAACCATTTACATATTTAGAGAATGAAACAGTCCATTTGGCATAGTTGTGCACTGTTAATTCTCTTCATGATTGGACCTGCCTGCCTGGCTGCCTGCCTGCCAGCCTGACTGCCTGCCTGCCTGCCTGCCAGCTTACTCCTCGTGTTCTTCTTTTTTCTATTTCTTGTGTGTTTTTGTTCTACCTTATGCTATGTTTAGTACTACATTGATAATGATTACTGCATTGTTGGATTTCAAGCTTGCAAGGAAGGCATTTCACTGTATTTGTGCACGTGACATTGAAACTCGAAACGTAAGACTTCCCGCCTCTCTACAATGCACCAAGGAGAACAGTTAGCAAAACCAACCTAAAATAAAAGCGCAAGCATCGAGCCTTGCGGGGCTCCGCACTTACATCGACGGCTAACTATCGTAATGTTTCACATATTTTGACCAGAGTGTGTCTCGCAGTGGGAAACAAACATTACAGGGATGAAGAAAAGATGGAGAGTACCTTCTCTGCCATTACAGGGATGAAGAAAAGATGGAGAGTACCTTCTCTGCCATTACAGGGATGAAGAAAAGATGGAGAGTACCTTCTCTGCCATTACAGGGATGAAGAAAAGATGGAGAGTACCTTCTCTGCCATTACAGGGATGAAGAAAAGATGGAGAGTACCTTCTCTGCCATTACAGGGATGAAGAAAAGATGGAGAGTACCTTCTCTGCCATTACAGGGATGAAGAAAAGATGGAGAGTACCTTCTCTGCCATTACAGGGATGAAGAAAAGATGGAGAGTACCTTCTCTGCCATTACAGGGATGAAGAAAAGATGGAGAGTACCTTCTCTGCCATTACAGGGATGAAGAAAAGATGGAGAGTACCTTCTCTGCCATTACAGGGATGAAGAAAAGATGGAGAGTACCTTCTCTGCCATTACAGGGATGAAGAAAAGATGGAGAGTACCTTCTCTGCCATTACAGGGATGAAGAAAAGATGGAGAGTACCTTCTCTGCCATTACAGGGATGAAGAAAAGATGGAGAGTACCTTCTCTGCCATTACAGGGATGAAGAAAAGATGGAGAGTACCTTCTCTGCCATTACAGGGATGAAGAAAAGATGAAGAGTACCTGCTCTGCAATATGCAATATGAAAGAACGATAAGGCCCTGACAAAACGTTTTGCCATCCCTCTCCAGACACTGACTGCTGTGACTCGTTAACTTTGAAAACAAGGCAAAATGACATCTCAATTGCCATCTTTTGCCTGTTTTCTGCCGTGGCACATCATTTTCGACAATTTAACATGCAGTGGTTCATTACTGAGATTCCTGACAGTCCCTACGTGAGCAGGGCCCTGTGCTGTGTGTTTGATGTGGAGGTTGGCTGCCTACAGTATGTACACTATACATACAAGAGTATGGATAAGGCTATTGCAGCCACACCCGTTGCTGACAGGTGTATCAAATTGAGCACACAGCCATGCAATCTCCATAGACAAACATTGGCATTAGAGTGGCACCGTCATAGGATGCCGCCTTTCCAACAAGTCAGTTCGTCAAATGTCTGCCCTACAGAGTCAATAGGATCCAGCTTCCCCTCCATACTGTATGTCTGTCTGTCTGTCAAGGCCAATGGTAAAATATGTGAGAGCACTACACATGTTGCGAGGTCTCTTTCTCCCTGACTACCATCGAAAGGTCTTCTCTATGACAAAAAAATCACACATACATCTGAGACACTGCCATGATGTTTCCACGTTACAGAAACCACCACGGAGAGTGGAGACCACACAGTGGCTAATGAATCAACGGGCTCATTCGCTGGCGATAATTCCTGAAAACCCTTGAAAACATCCCCAGGACGACCTCTGCTAATACACTCCCGACCCAGCCACCTCGCTCGCTCACTCATACCAACGGCATTACACACATAACACTACACACAGTCACACACCTACATAGAACATACATTAGACAAATTAGATATCAAGGCTGCTACTCTCCCTGGGGTCCTCATGTCCACTCTACTCAGTGGGTAATTGCAGTGTGATTAGCGGAGAGGAGAGGAGGCTATAGAAGAGATAGACATAGAGGGTCATATGGTAAAGTGGCCTGCTGCTCGTCCCTGGAGGGGGAGACGGTGTAACTGCTCTGCATGAGTGGCCATTGAGAATCCTCTCTACACAAACACCCACACCCACGCTGTGACACCACTGCCACAGACCTCCCCCCCGCCACTGAGACAGACAGGCACTTGCGATCCTCGCAATATGGGAGCACCTCAGGCACAAATTCAACGCGCTGATTTCACGAGTGGCACTGCCAAGCTGAGTGGCATCTAGATGTTTACATATGACACGAGAGCTTTATAGTATGATAACTTCTCAAATTGGAAAGGACGAGATGTGGAGTATGGAACCGGGATGGGCTTGTTTGCAGTGGAATCTGTCTCGTTTATGACATCATTCCTCGGCGAATACACACGCAAATATGTGTGTGCGTGCGCGTGTTATCTTTTTGGAGTAGTTTTTATTCCCACAGAGAGGGGATAAAAGGTCATTCATATTCTGGCCAATGATAACATAAAGCCTCTTAGCAGTCCCAGCTCAATGCAGTGGTGATAACCAAAGGGAGAGAGGAGATCCCTCCTGGAGCTAAATGCCTGCCTGCCTGAGAAACTCAGTGGTCTGTGAAGCTACACCTGCTGGAAAGATCAATACCCTCCCATCTTAGTATTTTTCTCCACGGAGCTCTGAGAAATCACAATCCTCTTTCAGCTCACATTTTCCACGCTGTCCACTCTGAGAGCCATATCACTACAAAAATATGTTGGGGGACTCAACACATTTCCAATGTGTTTGTATCCAAATGGCCATTGGCATCTCCAAAGTTAGCTTTTTTTCGCACCACAATCCCATAGCCTCAATCTCTTGATGTGATTTCCAGTTGGAATCAAAGCAGAGCACGATGTGAATATTGAAGATTCTAATAGAAGGTCATGAAGCCTCCAGTCTAAATAAAGAGAAATGGGGAGCTAAAATGGCCGCTGAACTTCTCTATGCAAATGTTCTCTCACAAAAGTTAATAAGGCCCTTGGTTATAGTTACATTGTCATCCTGTGTATAAGCAGGAGTGTGTGACATGACGGGGTGTGATGAAAAGCAAAAGGTAAAGTGGGGTGTGCTTGTATTCTAACCCACAGGACACTAATTGGATGGGTGACGCCAACCGAGACCCCTTCACTGATTAGAAATGTCAGCAGATGGCTTTGTGGCCATGACAACTCACTGTTCCGTGTCTAAAGCAACAACAGCAGGTGTATAGGCTGTGACTCTGAACAAGGTTGACTCAAACTCCAACAGGGCTGCTGGTGATTTCACAGTTTTCATATCCTTCACAACAGACCCAACTCCACATTTGGCCCTCAAACAGCAACCACTGTGGTTTCCACCACCCCAGCTGAATATTCCTACTGATTTTCCTTTTTGTCCTTCTATCTTACAGTAATAATTTGACTCCCATTTGTTTACGCTCTGGCTGTCAAACGAGAGGAAGTACGAGAGAGGTTGTAATGACAATAATAATAACAAATACGATTGATAATTTCTGCCTAGATTTCGATTGGGCACTAATCTAATCTGCGTCCAAACCCTTCCATCATACTGAGGTCAGAGGAACTGTTTCACCAATAATACTCCCGCCGTTCGGGCTACAGAAATAAACAGAATAGACGAGGTTGTTAATAGATGGAGGGCAGCAGAGCTGAAAACATTATTTCCTTGTATATGTTCAGAGCAGAGCTGGGGTCCTCTACTCTACCTCCTCCCTTCACATTCATATTGAAAAACTGCACTCTTCCTCAGAACAAGGTCAGGCCACGCATCTACAGGACAGGGCCCGTCATCCAATTGATGTGTCTCCAGATGTTTCAGATGAGTTTCTGGGTAAACAAAACGCCAGGATGTATCTCCCGTTAGTGGAGACAGGATGAATCCTTTAATCAAAAATGCACCTGTTGTACCGAGCTAAATATTTGGTTCGAAAACTGTCGTATACATGATGATGGTCTGTTTCAATCATTCCTTTTTATCAATCAAGTATTCAAAGAAAGAAAGAAAACAAAAACAAGAAGGGGGTAATATTAAATGCGCACTCCATGAAATTACCACTAAAGAGACGTTCCCACTCAAAACAACATCTGCCCACACCGATAAGGAGGAAGTATTTGAATACTTTTAAGGAGACAATGTATGCTGAATCCCTCTCCAGCCTCCAGTCACCCTTCAGGGGTAAACCAAAGCCAAAGCACTGCTCTGTGTTGTGTTCCTTCCACTTGATATGTTGAGGTGCTGGAAGTTTTCAAAGACGTGCAGGATCCTGGAACTTCAGAGGGAGACGGTGTTTGCTCTATCACCTTCTGACGAGTAGATAACCAAACAGACAGTGAACAGGCAGTCCACTGGGAACTAGAGAGGGGAGTCGAGATACAGCGAATGTAAAGTTCACGTGAAAAACAACAACAACACAAACGACACAAACAACTGCGAAACCTTGACAGCCCTGTGGAGGGATATAGGCTTACCAACCCACAGAGTAATTACATGCAGCCTCATATCTCCATGGCTACTGTCCTTGGAGCTGTAACCATGCGTCCTTTGGGTACAGTCAGTGTCACTGTGCAGAGGCACAACTCAGTGGGAGGGAGCAGCATTAGCAATACCACAGGGGGGTTCACATAAACCAATAGCCGTTCAGCCTTTACGCCAATTACTGGAATTAAAAGAGCTCTGCTGCAGCGGCCACAAGGTAATTGCAGATAGAGAAAACACATTTCTGCACAAGGCATCGTCTTTGGGCAAACTTATAATGAAATCTGCCTCCTTCAAACGGTTTATTCTAATTCTCTTAATTCCCTGGCTCTTAGTTTCAGTGTAATGGAAAGGGTCTGTGGTTTGAGGGTTGTGCAGACTGCAGGAAGATGAGTGGATACTACAGGATGTGCTAGAGAGTAGCCTGTCGCTGCAGGCCTGCAGACACGGGAGCTCTCTGCTCATGAACTAGGCCGCAGTACACGAGGCTCAGGAAATATCAGCTTTCTCTTCTGCTATTAATACTCAGGCATACTTAGGTTGCAACCTGCAGGGAGCACAATCAGTCAGACAGCAGTTGGAAGGCTGCTCTGCGCCACAAATAGGCTATGTCCCAAGCATAACCTTAAAAACTAAGATAAAGGTTATTACCGTCTATTATGTCTATAAACGATCATTCTTAACCCTGCGTGCACCTGCACCGCCGACCTACAAATGCTACCGCGTGATATGAAATATGCACGGTGCCATCACGCTTAGACTGAAAGCATCCCAACAATTTGGAGGAAATGAGTTGACTGCCGCTTTTACAGGGTCAGCTGATGAAAAGGGTAGTGACAGGACTGAAGGAAAATGTCCATTCAGGAGAGGTGTAGAAGGTCCTAGGGAGTTCTATTTAGTGGGTTCTATAGCGTTTCTAGGTGCTGGGAACTTTCCGTTTGTAATTGCAGCTAAGAGCTTGATATTTAGCATTCCTTCTCAGCCTGAGCCCGGAGAATGGGGAAGTGAGCACCTAAAAAGTACTTTGAATGCAGATGAAATGCAGATGAAAAAACACTCCAATCTCAACGGGGAGCATAGTTGGCTACACATTGAGCCACAGCAGTGCTCTCTCTCCATAAATCACAGTACATCACAGCCATCCTCCAACCACTACTGCAACAGGTTTCCCCTTCTCCCCCTCGTCTTATTATGCAAATAGCCTTCCTTCAGAGTCGGTGTGTTTACTGAGCAATGGCTCTAGATTGCTTGTGTGTTTAGATAAGTGCCGGAGCCCATTGTCTCTCAAGTGGCCCACCTAAGATGGATCCACATGGCGAGAGGGCTTGGAGAGCCCTGTACTGAATGCAGGATAAAGCCTCGTGCTTCATCTTCCAAGGATTTCACAGTTCCTGCAGAGAGATACCGTAGAGAGTTGTTCTGAGGAAAAGCTTCCATCAGCCCACCTGCGGCTCGAACACCAACAAAGCCTGATGCTTAACGCAGTGTTAACAGACACCTCCATTACTTTGCCTTCTAATTGTCCTAGCCGGGGAGGGACGATGGTGGTGGATGTTTACATTTCCATTTGAGTCAAATAACAGACACTCTTATCCAGAGCGACTTACTGGAGCAATTTGGGTTAAGTGCCTTGCTCAAGGGCACATCGACAGATTTTTCACCTAGTCGTCACGGGATTCAAACCAGCGACCTTTCGGTTACTGGCCCAACGCTCCTAACAGCTAGGCTACCTGCCGCCCCATGTGACAGTGAGGCGGTCCATGTGGATGTGACAGGTGCCAGTCCGTATGCCCGTCACACAGGTGCTAAATGACCACTGGCCAATGTCACCTTGTCACCGCAGCCTGGTTGCCAACTGTCCAATCCAAACAGGAGCAATGAAGCGCAGGCGACACAGCAACGGTTGATCCACGCAACAGCTACTTATCTGTGCATTCTACAGACACCCATCACCCGACCCTTAGATTAGAGCTACATGGTGTCATAATGGGTTATTATGGTTATTTTTTGCAAAAAGCATTCTGATTCCAAGTATAAGCATTCTGATTCCAAGTATTTCCATTCCTGTTGCATGGAGTATAATTAAGAGCATAATTCAACTCTTTCACTAGCCGACCCATTAATATCAAAGGAAGAGGAGGAGGTATTATTGCAGTTGCTTATGTGGCCATTTGTTCCTCTTCTCTAGTTACTTGAGTTACCCCCACTGCCGTGCACCCTATATGATTGGTTATATATAATGAATGGTGTTTATGAGATGGAAAAAGCTGTCTCGGGTCCTGTGTGCCAGACCGCAGCCACTCTATTGTGTTGCACATTCTGGCCTGGCCTCTGGAGAAGACGACGTGATCCCTCGAACCACCGGGCGTCTCATGTTCTACATGACCTGGGGACATGGTAGAAGGTGCAGGGGACATTCAGATCAATAGAGGACTTTGTACATGCTTAGTGGCCATAGTGACAGAATGCACCAATGTCCTGTTTATCAACACATTCAGATACAGACTAAAGAGGTGTCTTTATAACTCTGAATCGAATGGCTTGCAATAGCATTTTGGGATGCCGAAGTGGTCATCCGAGTTACTTAACACACAATACGACCATAACTTAACAAGCTGAGCGCGTCTAGTTATTTGTTGCAGGCTTCATGGTCTTTGTCAACCTTTATCGGGCTGACAAGCAAAGTTACCCCAAGCATGCAGTCCCTCAAGAACGACCATCTGTCTACTTCTGTCTACTTATGCTGAACGGAGGAGGAAGACAATAAATAAATGAGTCACAACTGTAAACATTGCCTTAGGGCTTCAGCCACAGACATAGATGTTGGTTATGTAAAGGATTGGTCACCAAGTTGAATCAATCCTTTGCGCTTTGCACTTTGGCAATCCAACCCACGTTGATAGTGTCTTTCAATTAAACGTATTAAAGGAAGGGGGACAGATGGTGAGTGTAATCCAATGAAATAGAAAGGCAACTAACAAGCTGTGGCATACGGTAGATCACAAGGCCGTCCGGTCATGGTGGTCACCTCTAATCATTAGAGCCCACTCTCTCTGCTGTGTGTTTGTTCTTCCCCTCATTACTGGAGGAAACACACAGAGAGGGGCCGTCGCTCGTTCTCTCTGAGTTGTGACCACTTTTTGTCACTTTATGTCCCCTGTGCCTGGGAAGAATAGGTCACATTACAGCCAAAGAAAGTGAAACAAAGATGCACGGAGCGAGAGAAGGCGAGGAGGGCATCTCTCGATCCATGAAAGTCTCCCGTTTAATGGCAGCCCACTCTTCTTCTTACCTTCCTCCTATCACGAGGCTACACTTTGTGGGGCGTCTTTTGTTTCCATTTGCGACGCGAGACAATAACCCATCAAAAAAAGAGAACAAAAGGAGAGCAGCAGCGCTGAATCCCGATCCAGCTGACATATGCTATCAGTGGGGCTTTGGTTTAGATGTGTACACAGTTACCCGGGGCACAGAGCTGGAGCCCACAGTGACTGAAACTCCTAAGGAAACCTATTATCTGGGTGCTTATTTTAATGTCAGGAGGCTTGCAGTAAATACAACATGTTTTTTTCTTTTTTTCTTTGATTAAATACAACATTTGAATGACGATACACGGGGAATGCTCTGCTGACCGTGCCTGTCTTCTGTACTCTGCTGGGTCTCATCGTGGACTACATTACGCAGAAACTAAATGCAGACAGCAAGATAACCGATGGGGAAGATGGCAAGCCTCTCATCTAAATTGCTCACTGCTGTATAGCAAGCCCATGCATATCCAATGGGCTCTTCTCTGTGAATTCCAAATGCACATGATATAATGAGAGTCACACTCGGGTATTTATGCAGAGGGGAGATTGTGTAATCGACGACTTATCAATGTTTTGTTTTGTTTGTTTTTTCGGGGCTTCTGGGTAACTTAACGTGCCACCGAATGAAGTTACTCTTGTCGGTGAGACGAGAATGGACACCGATGATCATCAGGGAACTCAGGGCTTTTAGAGGCAGCCGTCTATATTGCTCAATGTCTGTAAAACAGCCAGCTTCCTCTGGCGGAGAATCTTCAAGCGGAAATGTTGTGTCTGCAACTAAAGCAGATAAATAGACAGGGGGAGATAGAGGAGAGTGGGCTCCGTGATTCCCTTTCAGGAAGATTTAACAGCGTGTTAGCTGCGAAGTAAAAACTCTGAGGATATTTTGAGCTGTATCCAGACATGAGAAGAGCTGGACCAGAAGAAGTATCATCTGTAGTGTGAAACCCTCATTAGTGAAGAGTGAAGAAACACCTAGATGTTTTCCAAAGGGAGCAAATGAGACTCAACCACAACTGAAGGTATAAAGTACCCTCTTTCCTCTCCAAACCTAGGTGAGAACTCATGAAAGAACACGCCTCAGGGTAGCACTTTCTTCTCCTATCACCTTTGCGAGGTAGGCACTTTTATTGAGTGGGGTTGTGAGTGAGATTTCCTGGATAGCGTTATTCCTCCAATAGTGAGATGAGGTGTGCTTTCATGTCACATGAACACAGACACAAGTGACAGGGACCGATAATTGATATACACTGAGTGCTAAAAACATAAAGGACACCTTCCTAATATTGAGTTGCACCCTCTTTTGCCCTCAGAACAGCGTCACTTAGTCGGGGCTTTGGACTCTACAAAGGTGACGAAAGCGTTCCACAGGGATGCTGGCCCATGTTCACTCCAATGCTTCCCACAGTTGTGTTGTAATGATCGTCGTCTTCCTCTGGTGAGGAGTAAGATAGATTGGACCAATTTACAGCATGGTAAGTGTCCATAATTTAATAAGAAAACTGAACATCACAACATACAAAAACAAACAACGTGAAACAAACGAAACAGTCCCGTGTGGCACAAACACGGAAAATGAACACCCACGAAACCCAGGTGGAATAAGGCTACCTAAGTATGATTCTCAATCAGAGACAACTAACGACACCTGCCTCTGATTGAGAACCATACTAGGCCGAACACAAAAACCAACATAGAAAAACAAACATAGAATGCCCACCCCAACTCACGCCCTGACCATACTAAAACAAAGGCAAAACAAAGGAACTCAGGTCAGAACGTGACACGTGTCAAGTTGGTTGGATGTCCTTTGGGTGGTGTACCATTCTTGATACACACAGGAAACTGTTGAGCATGAAAAACCCAGCAGAGTTGAAGTTCTTGACACAAAGCAGTGTGCCTGGCACCTACTAAAATACACCGTCCTAAGGCCCTTCAATATTTTATCTTGCCCATTCACCCTCTTAATGGCACACATACACAATCCATGTCTCAATTGTCTCAAGACTTAAAAATCCTTCTTTAACCTGTCTCCTCCACTTCATCTACACTGATTGAAGTGAATTTAAGAAGTGGCATCAATAAGGGATCATAGCTTTCACATGGACTCACCTGGTCAGTCTGTCATGGAAAGAGCAGGTGTTCTTAATGTTTTGTACACTCAGTGTATCATCCATCACACGAGAGGGTCAATGCTATGACGGCAACTCTTGATTGCCGTCGCTCTTGTCTTGGCCACTCCGGTTACGTCCTCCTGCGCCCAGCTGTCCCTGGATAAGCCTATTTCTGGAGACTGGCATCATAATTTGCCATTGGCACACAATTAACCAGCCAACCGCCAGCCCGGGTTGAGGTCCAGCCGTGAACAGGATGACCTCATCTGGTGGGTCAATACAGAGCATAGTCAGCACACCAATGTCACACTGCCCATAAACAATGTGTCAATTGATGTGTGTGGGAACGGACTGTACAGTGGGTGTTGACACATCTAACTATGTCATCATGTTTGGAATACAAGTATAGTATACATTAGCCACATGTCAAATGTGACGGTCGTTCCGTTTGACTTGAATCCCTTTCTGACTGCAGGGTTTTTAGATTAGAATGACACCTTCTATACACATTTGCCCATCGTAGAAAATGGTCACAAAGTCACTTTTTGGACCTGAATGTCAAAACATGCTAAAAGTTGACCAATTTTGCATACCCCCTAACATGACACGTCTTCATCACTGGAAAACGTAAACAGTTGAGTTTGATATAATTTAAAAGCTTGCAAACACGGTTGTCAAACTATTTGATAATTTCTTGATTTTTTAATTAAAATGGTCTTTTTTTGTCCTTTAACTTCAATTATCTAAAAACTCGTCAAATATTGTGATTATTGGCCATGATGGATGGATAAACAAACAAATTAAGGCATTTATCCACCTACCGTGGTAAAGTCAAAGTCATTCTTAATGACATTCTTAATCTCAGTTTAAAGGGAATTGTCACAGTTTTTCAACTTCATATTCAGCACCACCCCAACATCAACATATGTGGAAATGGCCAGTTTCTATGTTTTGTAGCAAAAAAAGATAGTGGATGATAAATGACATCATCTGTGTGCATCCTGTGATTTTAACCAATTATGCGTAGGCATTGATTGATTGTTTGATGATGTCATTGGAAACACTTTATCTTCTAACGGTCGCCCCAGCGTGAGTTGTTTTACGCACATGATGTCAGAAAGCACTCACTGTTCCAAAATGTGATTATGACGCAATAGGACAGTTAACACGCACTGCCTGCTAATTAATTATGTTTCAATTTGTCAATTTCAAATGATTTTAGAATAAGTTTTATTTTCTTCTTTTTTTCAATTTAAAGTTTTATTTAAGTTTTCTTAAATAAATTATTAAACTAAATTATTTTAGTTTTCTTGTACCTCTAGTATTTTCTGTGCAGCTGTATCTCTCTACAGCTCCAAAATACATGCATATTGGTTCCACTTTCAGAGGTACATATTTTAGAGTTAGGAGGCATATCTGTTTTCATTCTATGGAGTCTCAAAGGAGTATAATAAAATTTGTACAAAAATTTGTAATTAGATTTTCATTTTTACATTAGTAGAGGAGCAGTATACCCTGTCGCAAACCTCCGCCCATAACTCATCACTGATAGTCAGACCAAAGTCCTTTTCCCAGATTATTTTCAAAGGAGTAAACGAGTCTATAGATGTAAGATATTTTGCCTTTGATGGATTGTGCTGTGACAAGAAGGGTTTCAACTTCATTCAACTGAGTTCTAAACCTCCTTTTGGAGGTAAATGTGGAAATTACATGTCTAATTTGAAGATATTTAAAAAAAAAATGGGATCTTGGCACATCGAATTCACTGCAGAGCTCTTGAAAGGATTTCAGTGTAGTGGTTTTCTGATGAAATAGGTCTGAAAAGGTCCTGATTCCTAGAGTATGCCAAAGATTAAAGTTGGCATCCCTCAAGGCTTTTGGCAAGTCTGGGTTGCCTACTATAGGCGAGTGAGAACATATTTGGGAGGAAATGCCCAGGTATTTCTTACAGTCGCTCCACGCTAGTAGGGTGCTGGAAATCACAAAGGTTTTGGCTATGTTTCCCACTTCACTAAAGTTATTAATTAATATAATTGAGCTTAAGGGCAATGAACCACAGGATTGGGCTTCTATCTGAATCCACGTTGACTCTTGTCTGTTTGTGATCCATGTTAGCATGTTGCGAATTTGGGCAGACCAGTAGTACAATTGAAGGGAGGGAAGGGCAAGACCACCCTTAGATTCAGGTTTCGATAGAGTGGAAAACTTGATCCTAGGTTTTTTATTGCCCCATATAAATTTGGTGATGCTTTGGTTAGTTGTTTTGAAGAAGGAAACTGAAGTTTTATTTTCTAACAGTTTGAATTAAGGTGTGTTCTGCCTCCTCATTAATTCACATAAAAGTAGTAAATTTCAGTGTTGCGGACAATTTATGTTTGAGGCTTTACTAAGCCGGAAAACTTCTCTCATCGAGGAGAGCCCAAGCACTTCAATGTTTCCGCAGATCAAGTATGCAGACATTTGCCCAGTCTTGCACGAATTGCACATTTTTAACCTCTCCCTGACCCAATCTGTAATACCTACATGTTTCAAGCAGACCATCATAGACCGAGTGCCCAAGAACGCTACGGTAACCTGGCTAAATGACTATCGCCTCGTAGCACTCACATCTGAGCATGAAATGCTTTGAAAGGTTGATCATGGCTCACATTAGCACCATCATCCCAGACACCCTGGACCCACTCCATTTTGCATACTGCCCCAACAGATCAACAGATACTATTGCACTCAACACGACCTTCTCCCACCTGGACAAGAGGAACACCTATGTGAGATTGCTGTTCATTGACTACAGCTCAGCGTTCAACATCATAGTGACCTCCAAGCTCATCATTAAGCTAAGTACCCTGGGACTGAACACCTTCCTCTGCAACTGGATCCTGGACTTCCTGATAGGACGCCTCCAGGTTGTGAGGGTAGGCAAGAACACATCTGCCCCGCTGACCCTCACATCTGCCCCTCAGGTGTGCATTTAGTGGAGCGGGTCAAGAGTTTCAGGTTCCTTGGTGTCCACATCACCAATGATCTATCATGGTCCAAACACACCAAGGCAGTCGTGAAGAGGGCACGACATCACCTTTTCCCCCTCAGGAGACTGAAAAGATTTGACATGGGTCCCCAGATTCTCAAAAAGTTAAACAGCTGCACCATCGAGAGCATCCTGACGGTTGCATCACCGCCTGGTATGGTAACTGCTCTGCATCTGACCGTAAGGCGCTACAGAGGGTAGTCTGTACAGCCCAGTACATCACTGGGACCAAGCATCCTGCCATCCAAGGCCTATATACTAGGCGGTGTCAGAGGCAAGCTCAAAAAAATGTCAGAGACTCCAGTCACTCAAGTCATAGACTGTTTTCTCTGCTACTGCACGACAAGAAGTACCGAAGCACCAAGTCTAGAACCAAAAGACTCCTTAACAGCGTCTACCCCTAAGCAATAAGACGGCTGAACAACTAATCAAATGGCCACTGGATTACTTACATTAACACCCCCTCCTCCATTTGTATTTTACACTTCACCCCTACCTACATGTACAAGTTATCATCGTTATCGTCGACAGGGCTGTTGTCGAGCGGCTCGAGAGCTTCAATTCTTCGATGTCCTCATCACTAAGGATCACGGTCTACACACACCAACACAGTCATAAAGAGGGCACAACAATGCCTCTTCCCCCTAAGGAGGCTGAAATGATTTGGCATGGGCCCTCAGACCCTCAAAAAGTTCTACAGCTGCACCATTGAGAGTATCTTGACTGGCTGCATCACAGCTTGGTATGGCGACTGCTTGGCATCCGACTGCAAGGCTCTACAGAGGGTAGCGCGTAAGGCCCAGTACTTCACTTGGGCTGAGCTCCCTGCCATCCAGGACTTCTATACCAGGTGGCGATGTCAGACGAAGGCCCAAAAATTGGCAAAGCCACTCAAGTGGCTATTCTCTCTTCAACTACACGGCAAGCAGTACCGATGTACCAAGTCTGGAACCAACAGGACCCTGACCAGCTTCTACCTCCAAGCTATAAGATTGCTAAATAGTTAGTCCGGCTAGCTATTTGGTTTAATATTTAACTATCTACATTTGAACTTTTTTTTAAATGAATCACATACGCTGCTGCTTCTGTTTATCTATCTGTTCATCTTGTTGCACAGTGAACATTTCATCAGCGCAAATGACTCATAAACATCTTCAAGAGCGTTTTGTGCTTTGTTAATCAATGTGTGCAGCCACTTGGAAACATTACATATATAGTGTGTGGCAAATTGCTAGCTAATCAACAACAAGAAACACCCACGACACTGTACTGTAGGTAAAATATAACAAATATAAACACTTGTGCTATTGAGTGGCTGCTGCAAATAGGGGAGAACAATTCCTAACCAATCTATACAGTTACTATCCCTCAAAACTGGGCTGGAATGATTAGTATGCCTTCCACAAATGTGACACAATGTGTATGCCTGAGAGATAGCCAACAGGACCACTAAGATACGGCTGTGTGAATCCCCTCAGTGGGAGCTGCCACTACACATCACTGTATTCACCTGGCTGGGCTGTCAGGTCCCTGGGGTAGCAGTAGGACCCCTACCACCCACCCGACTCCAACTCCATGCATAGAGCCCATGCTCCATACACAGATTGAGGGCTAGGAAGCCATTTTGGGTCTGTGTGTTCAGAGGGAGGATGTAGGAACCCTGTCCAGCACCGTCTGTTCCCATCTCTCCAGGTGCTGAGGACAATATGGTCCATGTGGCCATGCCAGCTACAGCAAAACCCACTACCAACCAGGACATACAGTAGTACACCTAGTGCAGAGAATTATGACGAACTAACTCGGAGCACCATTTCAGCACTGAAATGAATGGGGCAACACACTGACCTTTCCCTGTCCATTAGCACTACCTGAAAACATCATGATGGCGTTCGTCATCCCGCCCAGTAAGGATGAGTAGTAGCACTCCATTTGTGTCAAAAGAGCTGTATTACGAATCACACAGATTCAACGGTTGTATGAGATCACGCAGAGGTGATAGCGGTGACGAGCTCATAGTAGTGTACAAATCCCAGTTCTTCAAGCCTCTATCTATATCCACCCGCATCTGTTCGGCTGTGAAATAAATGAGGAATACGAGTGTACGGCGTTTGATAAGACACGAGGAAGGTCACAGAGACACGGTAAAGCTCAGTTCAAGAAAGGAGAGAAGATTGGGAATCCGCATTCAGAAACCATGTTAATATCCCTATAAGCTTCAGAGCCAGTTAGCTACAAATAGAGTCGATGTTGCCTTGATGCTGCTTCTCCATCTATCTTCAGGGAGAATGTCAGAGCTGTTTATGTGAACACCTCATGCACAAAGAACACGAGTCAATTGCAAGAATGAGAGAGCACTGCAACGACCTGTTTCGAAGGTGGACCTGGATTTCTCTCTGAGCCCAGCGTGATAGATGTATAGACATACACTTCCAATGGGAGCACACAGTACTGTATATAACACAGGCTCCGTATGTGGCAAATAAAATTAGCCCACCAAAAAAACAACGATAGAAACATGGCAGTCATTCGTGTCCAATGGATGAGTCCCCCTCCCCCTTCCTCTGAGTGGGGTCTTATTTAGGGCTTTGTGTCCTATTGGAGGCTGGCAAGGGACCAAGTTGTTGACGCTGTCGCCGAGGGCCCGCTCTCATTCAGACTGTGCACCTCTGGGTCCCCAAGCCCAAATGCAAGGTGACAACCTCTTGAAATGCACAGATTCAAAGGCAAGTTGAGGCTTATATTTTGAGTGCATCACTATTCGAGAGCAAAATGCCAAGCTCAAAAGGATGTGACATGTCTGAACCCTGGATGCCCTGGCCAGCCAGTAAGACGAACAAGCCAGCTAAGAACATTTCCTGATCAATTCAATTGGAAAACATTAGGGATTCCCAATATCAGTCTCACATGATGACCATTAAAGAGAAGCTCAACATCCACTATGGCGGCTACATCAAACACAGGACACTGAGTGTGTTAGGGTCTGCAGCCAAGGTGCATCAAAGCCAGCCGCCCCAAATAATTAATTAAATAGCAGAGAGGTAATCCGGTCGAAACCCAGTTATTCCTCAGCAGACCAAGTGGAAAGAAATAGTCCCAAACCTTCTCCCTCAGAGTTGAGGCTGAGCAAGTGCGACTTGGGGTATTGATTTCTCCTTAATTTGCCTTTGGGTGACAGAGGAAAATGCTGAGTAGGGCGAGGCGGGCAAGCTATTCTAACATTCTTCACTGCTTAGGTGCAGAAAAGCATCGATCGGAATGCCTGGAGTGAGTGGAGGCCTGAGATGGAGACAAGTTTACAACCCCCTGCAAGGACAAGCATGAGCATGATAACGTTTTATTCTCAACACCTATTTGCATGAAGCTCCTTAGTAAATATTTTAGCACCATAAAATATACTGAGAGTCCCATTATTCGAGATATTAAAGGCTGGGGATTTTTGTAAAAGTGTTAGAAATAGAGCAGTATCTCTGACCGAATGAAGAACCTGGCTGTCTCTGAAAAGAAAGTGAACTTAATTGTTGCAGTGTCAAGGTAACTCCACACATTGAGACAGTCATACAGTAGATGACAAATTGAATATCTGCTTTATTCACAAGTTAGCCCTTGACAATGTGCATATTTCACTTCCACTGTACCATGTTATGTATTACTCCACCGATGCTCTCTCAGTGAGTGGGTTTGTTGTTGTGTTGTCAAACCATGTTTGATTGACAGGTTTCACTTCTGTGCGTCACTCCACTCCAGGGGACTGGGACTTCGTAAAAAAAACTCCCACGCTTCTTTGCCTCAGTAAAATGTTATGAATCATTTTTTTCATGTTGATGTTCTTCTTCTACTAAGGAGAGGCTTTTACATAGACAAACAGCACCAGAACATCACATCTCAGTTTTGTTGGTAGAATACTTTGGCACAACAAAAGTTTGCCTTATATAATCATATAATGCCACAAAAGAGAGGGCCTATTTGAAGTAGAGGCCTCAGTCTTTTACTGAGAAAAATACATTCTCCAGGGGGAATATGACAAAATACAATGTGTGCCTAAGCCTTTCCTACCGACTACAGCGGATTTGATACACAGCCTCATGCTGTATCAACACAATGACAATCACTTTCAGACCCATTTCATTTCACGAGGAAAGCATTTCAATCATCCTCTATTGTGCAATGTGCAATCCACGCATTATTCCTTGAAATGGAGATGCAATTAGGAATCAATTCAATTATCCTGTTGTGGTCAATCTGTTGGTTATGTCGTTAACTATGTGTACGGATAGTTCTCAGAAGTGAAAAAGTGATATTGCCAGCACAAAAGACACCTCCCACTGATCATTAAAGGCAGAAACCTTCTGTGACTCAGTGACACTATTGCTTGGGAAAACATCCCTCATCACCAGAGACACATGGTTTGACATGACATGTTTAATAAGAGGTCCTGGTTATCTATGCAGAACTAATGATGGTCATCTCTCTCTCTCTCTCTCTCTCTCTCTCTCTCTCTCTCTCTCGAAAAAAGAGCCCTGAAGGCCTGAGGTGTCATCTGTCAGCCTTGATGAGCTGATCACTAATTAGACTCGTGATGACAAGCACTCCAGTCCACACATACAGCACCAGTTAAAAGTTTGGACACACCTACTCATTCAAGGGTTTTTCTTTATTATGACTATTTTCTACATTGTAAAATAACAGTGAAGATATCAAAACTATGAAATAACAAAAATGAAATGATGCAATAACCAAAAATAGTGTTAAATAAATCAAAATATATTTAAGATTTAAGATTCTTCAAAGTAGCCACCCATGACAGCTTTTGCACACTCTTGGCATTCTCTCAACCAGCTTCACCTGGAATGCTTTTCCAACAGTCTCGAAGGAGTTCCCACATATGCTGAGCACTTGTTGGCTGCTTTTCCTTCACTCTGCGGTCCAACTCATCCCAAATCATCTCAATTGGGTTGAGGTCGGGTGATTGTGAAGCCAGCTCATCTGATGCAGCAGAATGCTGTGGTAGCCATGTTGGTTCAGTGTGCCTTGAATTCTAAATCAATCACAGACATTGTCACCATCAAAGCACCTCCACACCATCTCACCACCTCCTCCATGCTTCACAGTGGAGATGTGGAGATCATCCGTTCACCTACTCTGCATCTCACAAAGACACAGAGGTTGGAACCAAAAATCTCAAGTTTGGACTCATCAGACCAAAGGACAGATTTCCACCAGACTAATGTCCATTGCTCATGTTTCTTGGCCCAAGCAGGTCTCTTACTTTTATTGGTGTCCTTTAGTAGTGATTTCTTTGCAGCAATTCGACCATGAATATGTAACCTTTATTTTACTAGCAAAACAATGGCAGCCTACCCCAGATGATGCTTTGTCAATTGTGCTCCGCCCTATGGGACTCCCAATTACAGCCGGATGTGATACAGCTTGGATTCAAACCAAGGACTGTAGTGACATCTCTTGCACTGAGATACCATGCCTTAGACTACTGCGCCACTCAGGAGCCTTGATTCATGCAGTCTCCTCTGAACAGTTGATGTTGAGATGTGTCTGTTACTTGAACTCTGTGAAGCATTTATTTGGGCTGCAATCTGAGGCGCAGTTAACTCTAATGAACTTATCCTCTGCAGCAGAGGTAACTCTGGGTCTTCTTTTCCTATGGCGGTCCTCATGAGAGCCAGTTTCATCATTGCGCTTGATGGTTTTTGCTACTGCACTTGACAAAACTTTGAAAGTTCTTAACATTTTCAGGATTGACTGACCTTCATGCCTTAATGTAACGGACTGTCATTTCTCCTTGCTTATTTGAGCTGTTCTTGCCAGAATATGGACATGATCTTTCATAAAATACGGCTATCTTCTGTATACCACCACTACTTTGTCACAACACAACTGATTGGCTCAAACGCATTAAGAAGTAAGGAAATTCCACAAACTAACTTTTAACAAGGCACACCTGTTAATTGAAATGCACTCCAGGTGACTACCCCATGAAGGTAGCTGGTTGAGAGAATGCCAAGAGTGTGCAAAGCTGTCATCAAGGAAAAGGGTGGCTACTTTAAAGAATCTCAAATATGAAATATATTTTGATTTGTTCCACACATTTTTGGTTACTACATGATTCCATGTGTGTTAATTCATAGTTTATTTTATGTATTTACTATTATTCAACAATGTAAAAACTACTAAAAATAAAGAAAATCCCTGGAATGAGTAGGTGTATTGTACTGTACGTGTTTTGTCATCTAGGCACTAAGGGGACCTATAGATATGACAGAGTCAGAGGGTATGTGGAGTAATACTGCACTGTAAACGCTACAGTAAGGATTATAGCCAAGCCCTGGTCTTGTGTTCACAAAGTGTCTTTTAAATAATCATGATTTAAAACACTTTGTGAATACAGGGCTTGGCCCTGGCCAGAGAGCTTCCCATGTGGATGGTTCTCCTAATTGGGAGGGACAGTGGTGTGGAATGTGGGAGGAATAAGAGAGCTTTGGTCTGGGGGATGCCAAGCAACTGTCACACAATGGCAGGTGTCCAAGGTTTTACAGAGCTAGCTTAGCTACCTCTCTCATAGCAGTTGTTATTTCATCTGGTCTCTCTATGTCTCTCCGTTCACCTGGCACACTCTAGTCAACAACACAATATTGACACAATTGCACCCCAGCCTCCCATCAAACCTTGTTAAAACCAAATAAAATGTCCTCCTGCCCTAGGATAATGCCTGTTTAGATTCATGCGCTACGCTACAATGTTTACTACGAGAAACAAAAATAAACATGTCAGCATGATCATTAAAACCCCCTCTTTCACAGGGCATGGGGATGCTATTTTGGTCTTGCCCTGGGAACCCGAACAGGTTTTTATTGAACGGTGGCACCTAGTATGTTATGAGTCATAACTGACACAGTGAGTCTCTACTCTAAACAGGCTGTCTCAATTTCCAATCAGCCAGCATGGGGGGTGGGGAGACTTAAATCTCTGGCTAACTACACCCACCACAAGCCACCACATTATATGGGTCTATATGCCATTTGATCTGTTACACAAGCAAATGAGCTCTGCAGAGCTCTACAATGAGGTAGGGTGGCAATTGAAGGAGCAGGCCGGGTGGAGATGTGTAAATTAAAATGATCTCCCCAGACATTTAGCTACTGGACACAGGCAGGGAGCGGGGTTACAGTATATGGAGATATTGGAGTGCAGGTTAGAGTAGGAATATTGAGCCAAGGCTGTACCTTCTCCTGTGGGGATGCTAATTCAGGGCCGGCCCCAGGTATAGGCGACATAAGCTGTCGCGTAGGGCCCCTGGCCACTAGGGGGCCCCCGCCCCAATTTAGTATTATTGTTACATTTTTGTACTCAGTTGGGGTCTCAACTTACAGTTCGAAATATGGTTGTGCATCAGCAGTTTTGTATGTCAGCCAATGACAGTCACTCATAAAACATTTGTTTGATTGGTAAATTAGTCTAGCCAGCTGTCTAAACTTGTATTAATCATGGCAAAAATGACTGACCGGGCATGAAGGGCACGTGCCAAAGGGCCCTTACCAAATCTCTCTTAGGGCCCCCAAAAGGCCCTGTGCTGATTACAACACTTAACATGATCAAATGCATATCAACTACGTCAATACTTCTTCTAAGTAAATGTAAATAAATGAAATACATTGTCCAATGCAGGAGAATCAGATATGCCATGTCCTTATTTGAGAGTAAAAATTGACATGGCAGGATCATGTCCTCTTGTACTGTTCCGGATATTAATTGTCTACATTATATTGCCCTAAAATACTGATTGATATAGCTTCACAATAATATATTGTGTTTTTTAAGCCACTCCTGAATCAGGGCGGCAGGTGGTTAGAGCGTTGGGCCAGTAACCGAAAGGTTGCTAGATTGAATCCCTAAGCTGACAAGGTAAAAATCTGTCATTCTGCCCCTGAACAAGGCAGTTAACCCACTGTTCCTAGGCCGTCATTGTAAATAAGAATTTGTTCTTAACTGACTTGCCTAGTTAAATAAAGGTTCAATCTTCTTTTTTATCAGTATGCATGTCAGTATTGGACATCCATGTAAGAATTATTGAATCCATCATGAATTATTGAAAGCTGGTTTCATGAGGTCAAACAATTCACTGCGCCTCAATTTCAGTCTAACCTCCACATCACCTAGTAAGGGATTAAGTTAACTTGTGATAGACTTCTGGTGAGAGAGTACATCTGAAAGTTTGTTACAATGTGAAGTCCCTTGGGGCCGAGGGGTTTAGTGAACTTTTCAGCACTCTGTGAGGGGGAAAACAGCAGGCAAATTGCTTCGGCACCTTGGCTCGAAACCTTGTGGCATGAAGGAATGGGACAGCATGAGTGAAATGATTGCCAAGGCAATGCTTTATAAAGCCACCATTCAATGAGGAAAACACACACAAACACCTTGAAACTGTCATTAGGTTTCAAGCTCTTTTCTTCTGGCGGCGTGCTAGCTACATTTAAAACAAAAATGTCAACTCAGGTGATTAAATCGATGGGGAAACTAATCTTTTGTTTCCTTCGACCAAATGGTATATAAATCCTCCAGCAATCCCCTAAGCAAGCATAGGAATTCATGAATGCTAAACACAGTTGGATCTTCTACTCCCCTAACAAAGGATTTGCACCACTTCTTTGGCCCGTTATATGTTAAGGATGCTGAGCGGCCAGTTATTCTCCAAATATGAATATCAAATGAGGCTTTGCTTATGGTATGATAATGACACAGTGGTGGGATGGAGGCAGCACTCTCTAACAAAGGTGCACTATGTGTCAGTGTTGGGAAGGGAAGGAAACAGGGAGGATGTTTCAGGAAGGGAAGGAACCGATTAATAGTGGAGGGAGTGAAGGAGGGAGGGCTGGGCAGAGCAGACCAGAGATTCTATCAGACATCACAGAGAGAGGACACAGAGCAGGGGCCTGCAAATACACCACGGCCAGTCTGCAAGCTGACACACATAGGAAATCACAGCCAACCCAATCTTGCTCCCCGACTCATAGTGTGTCTACCAACATGTCGTCCAGTCATCACTGTATTTTTGGGCATAGCCACTGTGATTCGGTGTGATTGACCACTGGCTTTATTGGTGGTGTCCTCCGTCATCCAAAGGAGACTTGCTCTCAGTCCTGACTACTACACCACCAGATACTCTGATCTCACCCAGACCCCCCAACCATGCTGCAGCTCAGACTAACACTCATCTCCATAAGAAAGAGAAGCCAGATGGTCAGGAACAACTGCTGGAGAGGCCTGGAGATGAGTGCATGGGACATGCCTGGAGTGCCTGCGCTATTTACCTTGTGCTTCAAGTTACCGCTGTAAGCCCCGTGGAGGGAGTGGAGGGCTGGGGGTTGTGGGTTTCGAGGGAGGCCCGCTGTCTGCACCTGGCGTCGGGTTACGCCATAGGCCTGGCAGCCACCATGCAACTCCGCTCCGATCTGGGGTGTCAAAGCTGAGGCCCTGGGCAGGCAGCGTAAACTTGCGATTCATGGAGTGCCACAGGGAGAGCAGCAATGTCCCAGGGGTGTCAGGATACAGGGCTGCTTTTCACCCTGTCCCCCAGTCCCCAAGCCCTTGTGTCTCTCCCTAAACTGGGTCCAGCCACAGGCTTCAGCCAGCCTCAGTGCTGCCTATGGACACCCGGACCCGGTGGGGCTGCAGCAGACAGACAGACAGACAGACAGACAGACAGACAGACAGACAGGCAGGCAGGCAGGCAGACAGACAGACAGACAGACAGACAGACAGACAGACAGACAGACAGACAGGGCAGGCAGGCAGACAGACAGCAGACAGACAGACAGACAGACAGACAGACAGACAGACAGAGGCAGACAGACAGACAGACAGACAGACAGACAGACAGACAGACAGACAGACAGACAGACAGGCAGGCAGACAGACAGACAGACAGACAGACAGACAGACAGACAGACAGACAGACAGACAGACAGACAGACAGACAGACAGACAGACAGACAGACAGATCCTGCCTTCACAGAGAGGTGGATACATGGCCACCCAGGGAAACAGTGACTGCCCTGGGACAGTTATTAAACTGTCATTAAAGGGAGTCAAGGCGCCACAACGACTATCAATCTACTAGCAAGGGGCGTGATCATTAAGTGAACATTAGCAGTGTGAGGAGCTCAATTACTGCCCAGCGGGAGCCACTGCGCTAGTGAAAGCACCCCGGCCGCTCGAGGCTTCCCCACTGATCAACACACACACAGAGGAAGGTCACAATTTCCTCACACCATAGGGTGCCCATAGCCCTCCTTACTCCCCCCAACCCTAGGAGAGTCAGTGACAATAAGGCAGGTCTAGGGCATCCAGCTCAGTGCCAAAGGCAAAGTCTCTTTCCCCACTCCTCCCAGTGTGGAGCTAGAGCATCAGGTTATTAACATGGGGTTTTACTGCCAACACAAGGGGTTAAGTACAGGTTGAGCCACACAAAGCCCTCGGGGAGAGCAAGCGCCTCAGCTAAATCCTCCCGTAGCTGTCACGGCTGGCAAAGCAGCACTGACACAATGACCTCAGCCGCCATCCAGTAGCCCGGCCTCTGATTCCTCCACATGCATCACGTACTGCACACACACCTTGCCTGATCTGAGCAGGCCTTGCCAATCAGGCACACACATATCCCTCTTGCACTGTGTGGGTGTTCTGCCCGAAAGCTACATTGGAATCTGTGCTGTGGGCTATTGGTCTCGTCATGGTTCAGTAATAATGGGCAGCAGCCTGGTGCCTGAGCCTTAAATGTGCCCCAGATTGCAGGGTGCACGTAGTAGGCTAGTGGTGACGTGATTGGAGAGGTATACCCTGTGGTGTTGTGATGTTATTACGCTTCACGCATGACTGGCTCCACACAAAAGGCTCCGGTCCATCAACTAAACCCCCGGTAATCCACTGGTTAAATATTTCTGGGGATGCCTACTTTCACAAACAAAATGACAGATGCCAACATAAGGCCCACTGCAATCTGGGGGATTTGATGATGATGTGTTAAAGTGCTAGTATTTTTTAAATAATTTAAAAAAATCTTTGTTACCCCAAAAAATCCCAATGTGTAAAATAAAACCAACAAATCAGATTATTCCCATCCAACTCTCCAGTGGCTCTCCAAAATGAATTAAAACATCCTCAATCATTCTAAATCTTTCAGAACCATTCCCCAGATATGTCATGGTTCCATCTAAAACATGTAAGCAATGCCCCCTGTCCTTTAACTAGACAGCTTAACACTCTAAATCCTCATAACGTTTGCAGTAAATCAGCATCCATCAGGAGCCATGTTGTAAAGCCATCTGAATGAGTGCCAGCACCCCAGCCACATGGAGCCATGTTGTAAAGCCATCTGAATGAGTGCCAGCACCCCAGCCACATGGAGCCATGTTGTAAAGCCATCTGAATGAGTGCCAGCACCCCAGCCACATGGAGCCATGTTGTAAAGCCATCTGAATGAGTGCCAGCACCCCAGCCACATGGAGACATGTTGTAAAGCCATCTGAATGAGTGCCAGCACCCCAGCAGAGCACCCACATGGAGCCATGTTGTAAAGCCATCTGAATGAGTGCCAGCACCCCAGCCACATGGAGACATGTTGTAAAGCCATCTGAATGAGTGCCAGCACCCCAGCAGAGCACCCACATGGAGGCATGTTGTAAAGCCATCTGAATGAGTGCCAGCACCCCAGCCACATGGAGCCATGTTGTAAAGCCATCTGAATGAGTGCCAGCACCCCAGCCACATGGAGCCATGTTGTAAAGCCATCTGAATGAGTGCCAGCACCCCAGCCACATGGAGCCATGTTGTAAAGCCATCTGAATGAGTGCCAGCCCCAGCAGAGCACCCACATGGAGGCATGTTGTAAAGCCATCTGAATGAGTGCCAGCCCCAGCACCCCAGCAGAGCACCCACATGGAGACATGGAGGAGCAACCACTCCTCAAACTCTTTTTAAAATCTGATGTTAAACCTAACTCTAAACTTAACCACACTGCTAACCGTATGCCTAACCCTAATCCTCAAATTAAAACCAAACAGCAAATGTTTGTTTTCATCCATTTTTACAATATAGCCAATGTGGACTTTGAGGTGTTGGAGTGACAACCCCCACTCCAACGCCTTAATAACAACCAGCGATAGTAACATGCAAATGAGCCCCCTCATGCCAGGATGAGGCAGACATAGTTATGAAACACACATGGTTGCACAAAGACCTACAGTATCACCTTGAGAAGAAACGGGTTTTCATATTGATCCTCATAAGCTTGAACACCAATCTTTATCTCACATACGCCTGAACAGAAGTCTTGAAATGATCCGTAAATCAGTTTACAAGTATTATGCAATATGACATTTCACCATCTTGCCTTACTCATATTACTGCAAACCTAATGACTACCCCGTTTACATTTGTATCCACTGAGTAATTTCCAGCACCATGTGTCAGTGTCATTCCTGCTTGTTGGCCCAAATTCATCCTAATGCATCCTATAATTAGCCGTCCCCAAAACAGAACAAACACGATGGAGACATGAGAAAGAGAAGAAGAAGAGAGATAAATCATGTTTACTTACCCAGAAGATGAGGTTGAAGAGGAACATCGTGTACTTCAAACAGCAGAGACAGCCCCGTGCCATGTTGCACTTCTTGAATTCTAAAAGGAACACAAAGGATAGATCCAGGTAAAAGACCACGTATTTGCTGCCTTTGGGCGCCGTGTACTTGTTATTGCTGCTCTTGTCTCCTCCGATGTTGACGCTGGCATCGGCCGCTGTCCCAGCCTGCCCCTGTGCGGCGGAGGCGCCACGTGGCCCCGTGGAGCCGTAGAACGCGCCGGCGGTGAAGCCGCGACCACCGAACGGGCGGCCAGATGTAGAGGCGCGGGCAAAGTCAGAGTCGCGGCTATCCACGGACGGGCTGCGGTGAATGGCTGACTCCTCACTGCTGGACTTCTCCATGCTCTGGGGCTGTTGCTGCTGCTGCTGAGGGGCTCGCTACTGTTACACACTCTACCATGTCTCAGAGATGAGAGGACAGAACTCTCCCACTCTAACCGGCTCCTCTCTCCCTCTCTGCTCTGTACTGATTCTCTTCAAGGCCAGACAATCGGAATGTTTCTATATCAGAATCTTTCTACCTCCCCAACACAGGTAAGTGAGAGGAAGGAACGACACAGGCGCTATTCCCAGCTCTATGTGTCTTCCGCCCAATGCCCAGCGTCTGCTCTCATGCTCTTGAGTTAGCCATGCAGAGAAGCCCTAGTCCAGTGAGAACCATTATTACCCTGACAAGTGACGGCAGACTGCGTCCTTGAGTCGGTAAGTTTCAATAGTGTCCCCTGGATCTCCTGTGCTCTCCACACTGCTGTGATGTTTGCCGTGAGAGCAAGACCCCCTGTGACTCTTTCTCTCCTGCTGTCAGCTGCTCCACTTCTTCCACCTGGTTCACTTCTCCCTGCTGCTGACCTCAGGTCTGCTTTCTGCCTGGAGCAGTGGGAACTTTTACCCCCCTACAAAAACACAATCCTCTATCTTTTTTTCCCTCTCTCCGCTTCTTCTCCTCCTTTCCTGCACTCTCTCAGTCCTCTGTGCTTTGCGCTCTCCAACGTGCTGATAATACACTCTCTCCCACTCCTTCTCTCGCTCTGTGCTCTATGGTATCATTCTGCACTCAGTCCCCTGCTCTCTGCCTGTGCTCTCATTTGCAGCGCTGTGGCTGATGTGTGCTATTATCGGCAAGCCACATCTAACGGGCATTCCCAATCCTATCCCCCCTAAATTAGAACACTGCCCTCATTCCCTCTCCTCTCTTTGCCTCGCCTCGGCCCCTCCCCACTGCTGAGGGAGCAACCAATTAGGCGGCTGCAGGCAGCCCGGGATCCTCCCCTCCTCTCCGACCATGTAATAAGCTGATCGTAGCACTGCTTTGCCTATACAAGTTCAGCAATTTCATCTGTGCTGCCTGTGCGTCAGGGGGTCCAGGAGGCCATTCATTAATTCAAATATCATGAGGCCAGAGAAACGTGTCGGAGGAGGGTGAGCGGAGGGGCTAGGTTCATATTAATATCTGCATGGGGGGAGGGGCTTTTCCTGTCAGTGTGAAACATATCACATGAAGATAGTGGAGTTGGCCAGTGCTCTCCGATGCAACCTTCAATCCTTCGATTTCATTACGACACTTGCTATATTCACGCCCTGTTTTATTTTCGCTTCTATTTATTATTCGCTTATGTTTACACCTATATTTGTGAAGAGCTGGCTATAATGACATCAAAACGCTCTCATAATAAGGATGATTACTGCATGCAGACTTGCAGAGTACTGTATCTCTGCAGCCTTGTCACAAAGTTGTCAGTTGCTCAATAACTGCTTGCTCACTGCCATGTAAGGAGCACCGATAAATTGGCAGGGGTTCTGCCTTTGGAATTATGGCACCATTTCAAGCATGGCAATGGGAGAGGAGCTTAAAGATACTCGGAGCTATCATATGGAAGACAAGGGTCAAACACAGACTGTCTCAGTTGTTTCACACACATATTACAGCTCCACGGCGCTCCATCCTTATATTTATCTCATTTGGTTTGAAATTCACTCCCCAGATGACTCAATGTGAATGATCTGTGAACAAAGAGAAAATGCATTTAGCCTGATAAGATATCAAACCCCCCCACTGAGAGAGATGACGTTTCCTTTATAGTGTACATATGCTGATGTGACGAGATGGGGATGAAAGATCTGATACCTTTCGATACAGCGCTCGTGCTTCCTTTACTTGCATACATCTTCTCTCCCCTCAGAGAACTACTGCACAAACAATAGCAATACCAGCACCGTAACACCCACTTACCTAGCCCTTTCACAAGGTGGGGTTTGTGAAAACAGCCTAGTCTTAACTCTACACCTCTGCGCTGTGGTAATGACCCCCCCCCTCTCTTTCGGCAAGGCGAGGTTGAGTGCTTGTGATGGCTGCAACTCTGAGACAGATGAGGCAGAGTTTCAGCTGAATGGTCTTAAGGTAAACCCAGTACTACCTTATATACACAGAGCTACACTAATCCATGTCTCTGGTGTTTATACGACGGGGTAGACAAGCCCTCACAAACTTCCAGAGACGCACCATTGAGAGCAACCTGTCGGGCTTTATCACTGCTTGGTACGCAACCCAGCCCAACGCATCACCAGAGGCACAATCAGCCACCCGAGCCACAGTCTGTTAACCACACTACCATCTAGAAGGCAGACACGGTACAGGTGCATTAAAGCTGGAACCGAGAGACTGAAAAACAGCTTGTATCTCTAGGCCATCAGACTGTAAAATAGTCAACACTAGCCGGCACCCACCCAGTATCCTGCCCTGAATCTTAGTCTGTGTTACTAACCAGCTAACACCCAGTACTCTACTCTGCACCTTAGAGACTGCTGCCCTATGTACACAGTCATTGAACACTGATCACTTTAATAATGTTCACATACTGTTTTACCTACCCGCTTTATATGCACAGTATCAGTTCGGACACACCCACTCATTCATGGGTTTTTCTTTATTTTTAATATTTTCTACATTGTAGAATAATAGTGATGACATCAAACCTATGAAATAACACATATGGAATCATGTAGTAACCAAAAAAGTGTTAAACAAATCAAAATACATTTTACATTTGATTCTTCAAAGTAGACACCCTTTGCCTTGATGACAGCTTTGCACACTCTTGTCATTCTCTCAACCAGCTTCATGAGGAATTCTTTCCCAACAGTCTTGAAGGAGTTCCCACATATGCTGAGCACTTGTTGGCTGCTTTTCCTTCACTCCGCGGTCCAACTCATCCCAAACAATCTCAATTGGGTTGAGGTCGCGTGATTGTGGAGGCCAGGTCATCTGATACTGTATTCTAGTGGCTCATCCTATATAACAACTGATGTACACATCTTTCATATTCATATAGTGTCTTCAGAAAGTATTCAGACCCCTTGACTTTTTCCACAATTTGTAAGGTTGCAGCCTTATTGTATAATTGATTAAATTGATTATTTTCTTCATCAATCTACACACAATACCCCATAATGACAAAGCAAATATTTTTTTTTTACTATTTTTATTTTATTTTTAATTTTACCTTTATTTTACTAGGCAAGTCAGTTAAGAACAAATTCTTATTTTCAATGACGGCCTAGGAACAGTGTGTTAACTGCCTGTTCAGGGGCAGAACGACAGATTTTGTACCTTGTCAGCTTGGGGATTTGAACTTGCAACCTTTCGGTTACTAGTCCAATGCTCTAACCACTAGGCTACCCTGCCGCCCCAGTCGAAGTTGGAAGTATACAGAAAAAGTATACGGAAATATACAGTCGAAGTCGGAAGTTTACATACGCCTTAGTCAAATACATTTAACTCCGTTTTTCACAATTCCTGTCATTTAATCCAAGTAAAAAAATCCCTGTCTTAGGTCAGTTAGGATCACCACATTATTACTGTGATTATTATTATTATTATTTGACATGCTGGTCATTTATGAACATTTGAACATCTTAGCCATGTTCTGTTATAATCTCCACCCGGCACAGCCAGAAGAGGACTGGCCACCCCTGGTTCCTCTCTAGGTTTCTTCCTAGATTTAGGCCATTCTAGAGAGTTTTTCCTAGCCACCGTGCTTCTAAACATGCATTGCTTGCTGTTTGGGGTTTTAGGCTGGGTTTCTGTACAGCACTTTGAGATATCAGCTGATGTAAGAAGGGCTATATAAATACATTTGATTTTTAATTTTAAAGAATGTTAAATAACAGATTAATAGTAGAGAGAATTATTTATTTCAGCTTTTATTTCTTTCATCACATTCCCAGTGGGTCAGAAGTTTACATACACTGCATTGCCTTTAAATTGTTTAACTTGGGTCAAACGTTTCAGGTAGCCTTCCACAAGCTTCCCACAATACGTTTGGTGAATTTTGACTCATTCCTCCTGACAGAGCTGGTTTAACTTTAAGTCAGGTTTGTAGGCATCCTTTTCAGGCACACACTTTTTCAGTTCTGCCCACACATTTTCTATGGGATTGAGGTCAGGGCTTTGTGATGGTCACTCCAATACCTTGACTTTGTTGTCCTTAGTTAGTTAAGCCATTTTGCCACAACTTTGGAAGTATGCTTGGGGTCATTGTCCATTTGGAAGACCCATTTGCGACCAAGCTTTAACTTCCTTACTGATGTCTTGAGATGTTGCTTCAATATATTCACGTAATTTTCCTCCCTCATGATGCCATCTATTTTGTGAAGTGCACGAGTCCCTCCTGCAGCAAAGCAGCCCCACAACATGACGCTGCCACCCCCGTGTTTCACGGATGGGATGGTGGTCTTCGGCTTGCAAGCCTCCCTATTTTTCCTCCAAACATTACATAATGGACAAACAGTTTTTGTTTCATCAGACCAGAGGACATACTTGCGTACCATTGTTTGGCCAGATGAACGTGGTACCTTCCCTGGACATATGCTGAGCACTTGTTGGCTGCTTTTTCTTCACTCCGCAGTCCAACTCATCCCAAACCATATCAAATGGGTTGAGGTCAGGTGATTGTGGAGGTCAGGTCATCTGATGCAGCACTCCATCACTCTCCTTCTTGGTCAGATAGCCCTTACACTGTCTGGAGGTCTGTTTTGGGTCATTGTCCTGTTGAAAAACAAATGATCGTCCCACTAAGCACAAACCAGATGGGATGGCATAACGCTGCTGAATGATGTGGGAGCCATGCTGGTTAAGTGTGCCTTGAATTCTAAATAAATCACAGACAGTGTCACCAGCAAAGCACCCCCACACCATCACACCTCCTCATCCATGCTTCACAGTGGGAACCACACATGCGGAGATCCTCCGTTCACCTACTCTGCATCTCACAAAGACACAGTGGTTGGAACCAAAAATCTCAAATTTGGACTCATCTGCCAAAGGACAGCTTTTCACCGGTCTAATGTCCATTGCTTGTGTTTCTTGGCCCAAGCAAGTCTCTTCTTCTTATTGGTGTCCTGTAGTAATGGTTTCTTTGCAGAATGCCAAGAATGCCAAAAACTGTCATCATGGCAAAGGGTGGTTACTTTGAAGAATATAAAATAAAACATTTACAACGTGTTATTTCATAGTTTTGATGTCTTCACCATTATTCTACCATGTAGAAAATATTAAAAATAAAGGAAAACCCTTGATATATATATATATTCCCGACTTTTACATTGCCCGTTCTGATGTTTCTTAATTACATAATTGTTATTTGGGGGGTTTATGTGTATTGCTGTGTATTCTTAGGTATGTTGGAGCTAGAAATATAAGCATTTAGCTGCACCTGCGATACCAGCTTTCCCACTTTCCTCTGGTGGCCTTAATCAAATTGTTTACCTAAAATCAGTTTCCTGTTTCAGAGTGCAGTGCTCCTCTCTCCACGGGCAGCTGTGTCTGTGACAGACTATTCTACATGCCACATTCAACTTGAATAATAATCCTTAATGTCAGCGTCACTGTTCACGTAAGCCTGGTGTGGGATGAGAACGATGAAAGTGGTCCCACACAGATAGCTGAAGAAGCGTTGGCTCAGCTCCTGTGTGTTGTCTGATCACAGCCCGTCAGGCCCTTAACTATTAATTCAATACGTTGTGCGTCAGTAGCCGCTGCCTCATAGGAGGACATGCATTTATCAGAGAGCTATGGGGGCCCTTAGCTAGCATGTGAGTGTGCTGCTGATGCCTCCACCCGACACAAGGGCACGTTCGTCCTCTTACTCCCACGTGAACAGATCCCAGCTGCATTCATCGCCATCGACTCAACAGAAGAGAACCAAAAGGCATGGGGCTCTGAAGTCCTTTATTAGACAAGAGCAAGGTTGCAGCAGAGCAAGGTTGCACAGGGTTTCTTCATTTGAACTTTCTCTGATGCTGAATAAACCTGGCAGCTCCTTCGATACGTGTTTAAAAGGAAAACTGGAAAGCGAGCTTGGAGTTCATGAGGAAGATCCATCCTAGAATACTCATTTTCAGGGCTCCTCCAGCCAAAACACTACTGCTTTTCTATCATGGTATGAAAGAGTATAACATAAAATCTAAGTAACAGTGCCCTGTGGCTGTGTCAGGCAGAGTAAATATGAAACAAACAACATTGATTCTGGCATATCTGTGCGGAGCTCTATTGGAGTAAAGCTTATGTAGTCTAGCCAGCACGGCACCATCGCCAGCAGAACAGAAACACGGTGGTGGGTGGTGGGCTAGTTCTATTTAAGAAGCACTCCAATAATTAGACCAATAGAGCAAAGTCGTCTTAGGTTTCTTCTTAAACCTATTGGGTGAAATGATAAAGAAAATATAAATCTGCAGGATTAAGACTCTGGACTCTTAAGAGTTTCTTAATGTGGAACGGTATCTAATAAGATAGAGGACAGACATTTAATCATTCGGCAAGCATCCCTGGCAACTGCACATGTACAAATTAGATGTGTGTGATCATCAACCCATACATATGTGGTCCTTCTGTAGCTCAGTTGGTAGAGCATGGCGCTTGTAACGCCAGGGTAGTGGGTTCGATCCCCGGGACCACCCATACGTAGAATGTATGCACACATGACTGTAAGTCGCTTTGGATAAAAGCGTCTGCTAAATGGCATATATTATATACTGTAAAATATGGTGGTGGATCTTTGATGTTATGGGGTTATTTTGCTTCCACTTGTCCTGGGGCCCTTGTTAAGGTCAAATGTATCATGAACATTACCCAGTACCAGGACATTTTAGCCAAAAACCTGGTTGCCCCTGCCAGGATGCTGAAACTTAAACAATAACCCCAAGCATACATCAAAATCCCCCAAAATGTATAATAATTGACCACAAAATCAACATTTTGCAATGGCTATCTCGGTCCCCGGACTTGAACCCCATTGAAAACCTGTGGTTTGAATTGATGAGGGCAGTCCATAAGTGCAGACGAAGGGTATCAAGGATCTGATAATATTTTAAATGGAGGAATGGTCTAAGATCCCTCCCAAGGTGTTCTTCAATCTCATTAAACATTTTTTTATTTTTGAGAAAAATAAATGATTATGTGTTCAAATAATATAAGTCTCTTTCTCTGAGCAGTTGTATTAGTATTAAGAATATAATTTTCAATCTTTTTGGAGCATAACATTTAGCTCAGTATTTTTTAAATGTATTTTATACAGTCGTCCCACTGCATATGTTGAACTGTGAATGTCTCATGATGGACTGAGTGTGTGAATGGATTAGGACTTGTCTATGTTCTGGCCCCCATAAAGAAAATGAGAATTAAAAACAAGTTCAGCCCCTGGTTTGACCGGACTCTTGCAGAGTTACTCCACCTCAAGAATTGCATTCGGCGAAAGGCCCGGCACACGCATACTCAGGCTGACTGGCTCTCGTTCAGGCAAATGACAAATAAGTGCACCCAGGCTATCCGGAAGGCTAAAGTAAGTTACTTTAAGGAGCAGTTCTCTCTCTGTGGGTCTAACCCCAAGAAGTTCTGGAAAACGTTTAAAGACCTGGGGAATAAACCCTCCTCCTCACAGTTGCCCATGTCCCTTAATGTTGATGATGTGGTTGTTACTGACAACAAGCACAAGGCTGAGCTCTTTAATCCCCACTTCATTAAGTCAGGATTCCTATTGGACTCAGCCATGCCTCCTTGCCCGTTCAACATTTCCTCATCTCCCACCCCTTCTTATGCGCCTAGCCCTGATGCTCCTCCCTCTTTTCCCCCTGCTCCACTACAAAGTTTCTCCCTGCAGGCGGTCACTGAGTCCGAGGTGCTAAAGGAGCTCCTTAAACCATCTGGGTCAGATGCTTTAGACCATTTCTTATTTAAGGTTGCTGCCACCATCATCACCAAGCCCATCTCTGACCCAGATGGTTAACTTGTCTCTCCTCTCTGGGGAAGTTCCCATTGCTTGGAAGGCAGCCACTGTTAGTCCTTTATTTAAAGGGGGAGATCAAGCTGATCCTAACTGTTATAGGCATATTTCTATTTTGCCCTGTTTATCAAAAGTGTTGGAAAAACTTTATCAACTGACTGGCTTTCTTGATGTCTATAATATTCTCTCTGGTATGCAATCTAGTTTCTGCTCAGGTTATGGATGTGTCACTGCAACCATAAAGGTCCTCAATGATGTCACCATTGCCCTTGATTCTAAGCAATGTTGTGCTGCTATTTTTATTGACTTGGCCATAGCTTTTGATACAGTAGACCATTCCATTCTTGTGGGCCGATTAAGGAGTATTGGTGTCTCTGAGGGGTCTTTGGCCTGGTTTGCAAACTACCTCTTTCAAAGAGTCAGAACATCTGCTGTCTCAGCCACTGCCTGTCACCAAGGGAGTACCCCAAGGCTCGATCCTAGGCCCCACGCTCTTCTCAATTTACATAAACAACATAGCTGAGGCAGTAGGAAGCTCTCTCATCCATTTATATGCAGATAATACAGTCTTATACTCAACTGACCCCTCCCCGGATTTTGTGTTAAACACTCTACAACAAAGCTTTCTTAGTGTCCAACAAGCTCTCTGCCCTTAACCTTGTTCTGAACACCTCCAAAACAAAGATCATGTGGTTGGTAAGAACAATGCCCCTCTCCCCACAGGTGTGATTACTACCTATGAGGGTTTAGAGCTTTAGGTAGTCACCTCATACAAGTACTTGGGAGTATGGCTAGACGGTACACTGTCCTTCCCTCAGCACATTTCAAAGCTGCAGGCTTTGTAATCGCTCCTCTTTCACCCCAATCGCTCCTCTATCACCCCAGCTGCCAAACTAACCATGATTCAGATGACCATCCTGCCCATGCTAGATTATGGAGGGTGCTCTCAAGTGGCTAGATGTTCTTTACGATTCGGCCATCAGATTTGCCACCAATGCTCCTTATAGGACACATCACTGCATTCTATACTCTTCTGTAAACGGGTCATTTCTGTATACCCGTCGCAAGACACACTGGTTCATGCTTGTCATGACGTGGCCCTTTCTGGGTGTAGATCGTGGCTTCCCCCTCTCTCTCACCTACACCCAGGTTCTGTTATCTCAGGCCATAAATTCCTGGCGGAGACTCTCTCCCCTTGGTCATGCAGAGAGAGAGACCACAGAGTGATCAAAAGATTTCACTTGGCCGAACTCCGAAATACTCAAAATTGGAGAATTAAACAAAATGTCCACTTTTGAGAGTGTGGGAATGGTCCGTGGACACTTAAGGGACAGTTATGTTGAGTGTGTTTCATTTGGTGACCTCATGAAGGACAGGAAACACACATACCTATATATCTGAATGTGTACATTTCTCAATTATGGGGTTTGCATCTAATTTTTGTGTAAAATGAATGAGTAAAGATGAAACTATTTGTGAAATTATGTAATGTGATGTTAATCTTTTATTTGAGAGAATTGTATTCCCTGTAAGGTTTTACTAGTCAGTGGCCATGCCCCCGTGAGCACCGACATGATCAGGCGTCACGGTACCTCCCTTTTCTATTGCTACAAATAAAAAACCCTCCTGAGGAAATTCACATCAGACCACGCAAACCCCGGTGTAAGCTAAGGTTGCAATGGTTGTTGAATTCCTAACCATACCACATGGGTCATTGGTTACACGGCTGGAAGTGGTTCAACTCTGAGACGATCGACCCCTACAGAATAAGAGCAAATCTTAGATACTAATTACTAGACTGCAGCTAGAAATTATGTAAACCTAGGATGCGAGTACCGACAAACGCCTAAACAAC
Organism: Oncorhynchus keta; assembly: GCF_023373465.1. Classification (NCBI taxonomy): domain Eukaryota; kingdom Metazoa; phylum Chordata; class Actinopteri; order Salmoniformes; family Salmonidae; genus Oncorhynchus; species Oncorhynchus keta. The sequence continues at coordinate 12,424,774 of NC_068442.1, read as the reverse complement.
TATTCTATGAGAACATTTCTGAATGGTTCTCTGAAGTATCCATTCTAACCACAAAATAGTTATTCTAGATCTTTGGGGAAACGCAACCAGAGAGACTCTGATGAAATCTCCAGCAGACAGACCGGATTCCAACAGAGAGGACAACAATGACATACGGGCATAAATATATGCTTGCAATTATTCTCGAATGAGCGGCCGTTCATGTGTGAAGGATTTGCTTTTCGATGTATATAATTATGAATCCATTTGGCTTTCCCACTCCTTTATCAGTCCACACCCCGGTTTAGCCCACTAGGGGATCATCCCTATCATTGTTTGTAACCAATTTCTACTGTTGCTTGTTATGCATTTCTGTGATTATTTAGTTAGTTAGTAAATACATTATTAAGCCAATTGGTGTATGGACGACTCATGGTTTAAGCTAACCAAGAATTCTACGACGTTTGAAATTAGACTAATATAAGGTAAAGAATCATTCATTAATAGAAGACTAATTGATCAGATAATAATATCTCAAGAGTTATATTCGAAAAATTATAACTTTGTAATCTGAAGATTTTCCGTGGTCTCTCGGCTTCCCAGTTAATTAAATGTACACGATTAGTTTAATAACGCAATAATAATGACAGAGAATTAATTTGATAAAATAACTCTTCACCTTTAATGATACTAAAGACATGACATGCTTATTTATGAAAACCCTCTTAGGCCTCACTCCCCCTTATCTGAGATATCTACTGCAGCCCTCATCCTCCACATGCAACACCCATTCTACCAGTCACATTCTGTTAAAGGTCCCCAAAGCACACACATCCCTGGGTCGCTCATCTCTTCAGTTTTCTGCAGCTAGCGACTGGAACGAGCTGCAACAAACACTCAAACTGTACAGTTTTATCTCAATCTCTTAATTCAAAGACTCAATCATGGACACTCTTCCTGACAGTTGTGGCTGCTTCGCGTGATGTATTGTTGTCTCTACCTTCTTGCCCTTTGTGCTGTTGTCTGTGCCCAACGATGTGTGTACCCTGTTATGTGCTGCGATCCATGTTGTGCTGCTGCCATGTTGCTACCATGCTGTTGTTATGTGTTGCTGCCATGCTATGTTGTCGTCTTAGGTCTCTCTTTATGTAGTGTTGTGTTGTCTCTCTTGTCATGATATGTGTTTTGTCTTATATTTTTTTTAATGCTAATGAACTAGCCTGTGTTTGTCTGTTTGTGCGGCCCTGCCTGTCCTGTCTTCTCTTAGCTGTTGCAGCTCTGTCTGACGGATGTGCCTGCAGGTCTACTGTTTAGACTGGGGGACTTGGCTTTTCTTGGTGTGTGTGGTCTGTCCGCTCTGTCATCTCTACTGCTTATTCACACTCCGGTTGACAAGAGAGCACAGCCATATGTCTCCCTTCTCCTGTCTCCTGCAGTCATTGGCTCGGAACTAAGAATATATGGCAGAGTCAGGCGGAGTGACCACGGGTCCCATAGGGCGGCGCACAATTGGCCCAGCGTCATCTGGATTAGGGGAGGGTTTGGCCCGGGCGGGCTTTTCTTAGCTCAACTCCTTTTGTCGGGCTGGGTGCCTGCAAGCTGACTTCGGTCGTCAGTTGAGTGGTGTTTCCTCCGACAAATTAGCGCAGCTGGCTTCTGGGTTAAGCGGACGTGTGTTAAGGAGCACGGTACGGCGTGTCATTTTTCGGGGGACGCATGACTCCACCTTCGCCTCTCCCGAGCCCGTTGTGGAGTTGCAGCAATGAGACAAGATCGTAATTGAAATTGGGAGAAAAAGGGGGTAAAAAACTATAAGGTTGACTGAAGAGCATCTGCTAAATGACAGATTTCTCTTTTTTAGGACTACAAAGTGCATGTTTGTCCACACTATCTCAGCTCTCATTCCTCTTGGTTACTCTATACACTCTATACATACTGGGGCCAAGGCTGTTGCTGTGTACAAAAAGGACAACATGTAGTACTTGTCAGGTGAAAAAACTGCATAAATGGACACTTCTAGGAACTCAAATGTCACAGGGTCCAAACTGAACAAAGGGTTGGGGGTCATCCTAATTTGTCGGACACCAGTCAGTCTCCAGCGTGTCTGGCACCTCCCTGCTTATCATTCCGGCTGGCTAAAGGTTATAAATAGACATGTGGTCTAAGACTGACCATCCTGTCCGTCCTTGACAGTATGCTAACAAGCGCTTTTCTACTTGGCCAAATCGAATTGACAGACAGACGTCAATACAATCGGATATTTACGATTCTGTCTTGGCCTTATATGACTAAGTCTGGCGTCCAGGTAATTGGGCAAAAAGACGATAGCGGACATTTTGAGTCCCTACCGGTGACTTACAACAATAAAGTTGATAAAGGTGTCTGGATGGTGGAACTAATTAGGGATTTCTGACATCATGCTCTCCTCCTCAGCAGACACAACAACTAGAGTGTGTGCCAGTCAGCCAGGTCCCAGGAAATCAGTGTCAATTTATGGTTGTGTTGTTAAAGCTGCAATGTGTAACTTTTTTGCCAAATTACAGATCTGTCATTCTCATTGAAAGCAAGTCTAAGAAGTGGTAGATATATTCTATAGGTGCTATTTCTATACTTCCCGTTCTTAAGTTTAGATTTTGCATCTTTTACTTTTGGTTTTGTACACCAGCTTCAAACAGCTGAAAATACAATATTGAACATGTATTTCCCAGTGGTTTAGATGGTACAATAATTCTATACACTATATATTGTTTGTTTTGCCACATAAACTGAAATTAGGCAAACTAATGTATTAGAATTTTAGCAACCAGGTAATGGCGGAGTGATTTCTGCATATTGCTCTAGTTGCTACCGAGCATAATCTGAGAGAGGTTTGTTTGTGGTTGTTTAAAAAGGCAGTGTTTGGGTTAGTGAATTTCACACACATTTTAACAAACATACTAAGGTCTGTTTATTGTAATACAATGGAAAACTACGCCTGACTCTGCCATATATTCTTAGTTCCGAGCCAATGACTGCAGGAGACAGGAGAAGGGAGACACATGTCTGTGCTCTCTTGTCAACCGGAGTGTGAATAAGCAGTAGAGATGACAGAGAGGACAGACCACACACACCAAGAAAAGCCAAGTCCCCCAGTCTAAACAGTAGACCTGCAGGCACATCCGTCAGACAGAGCTGCAACAGCTAAGAGAAGACAGGACAGGCAGGGCCGCACAAACAGACAAACACAGGCTAGTTCATTAGCATTTAGCCAAGGAAAACAGCCTATACAACAGTGTTGGGGAAGCTACTCTGAAAAGATAGTTAACCAAGCTACTAATTACTTCATGACAATTGTTGAATCCACTGCAACTCAATATTACGAAGGTGTCCTTAACGTTTTGTACACTCAGTGTACAAAAATTATGTTTCAAGTGAAAATTATGCAGGTCTGATGCCAAAATAGAAAGGAAATGATTGCTTACTTCATCCAAAGTTTATTTTCTTTTTCCACAAGAAAAGTAGAAAAGTAGTTCCAGAAGTTAGCTACAACGCTACATGACAAAAAAAGTAATTAACTACTGAAAACACTACCTAGATTGGATTTTAGTTCAACTACCACCAAGCTACTGCCAAATGTAGTTAAATTACTAGTTGAACTACATATACTGTAGGTCACTACTCCCCATCACTGAAATACAACATAGGCTACAACAAAAAGGCAACAGTTAAAGGACCATCTTTTAACACATAATATTGTTTACCAAGTTAAATACCATAGAACTGCATGTAATTCCTGAAGTTGTACAGTAACTTACATGCATCCGAAACGGCAACAAAATACATATGGGTAGTGACAGGGTATCATGATTATGTTGATCAAAGGAGCAGAACAGCTAAGTCTTCTGGACGGTGGAAGACTTAACGTAATATTTCAAAGGCCCATAATGGTATATGAAAGAATGGAACGTCAGCAATATGTATCTTGTTCAGTTCAGTGGGAAATCAGCCGAGTGTTGAAGTCAGGTCCCTGTCATCGTTTTATTGTCTGTACGGTAATTCAAGTTCATTGTAAGCCTGTGAACGGCTTACATACAACACCTCTTGAAGCCATCAAGTCATCCTCAACATGAGATACATTCAAACCTTAGATTCTGAAGATTTGTGATTTTTATTTAGCTTACTGTGGATAATTCAAAGGTTCTCAAGAAACACACATGTACGCACAAATTATATTAAAAAGCCCTTTAGTGTAGGAACAAGGGAACAGGGCAAAACAAAGAGGAATAAGCCAAGCCTTTGAATTAAATTGCATTTTCCGGTAAACAATGCACAAACTGCTGAGCTGCTGGATTATACAAATATATCCCTGGGAGCTACTGTCTGTGATAAATGTTGATAGTCATGGGTTTCCTACCCTTTGCCTCCTCTCTGTAAAATGTGTTGAATCCATTGTCTTGGAGAAACTGGGGACCAAGGACAATTGAAGTAATCAACCAAGAAAACCTACATACAGTAAGTCTAACCGCATAAAACATACTACAGTTTACTATATAATACTATAGTACTTAGTTTCCACAGTTTGTTATGTTACAGCCTTATTCTAAAATACGTTATTTTATTAAATTATGAATTATTTTCCCCCTCATCAATCTACACACAATACCCCAAACATAAATACCTAATTTACATAAATATTCAGACCCTTTGCTATGAGACTAAAAATTGAGCTCAGGTGCATCCTGTTTCCATTGATCATCCTTGAGGTGTTTCTACAACTTGATTGGAGTCCACCTGTGGTAAATTCAATTGATTGGACATGATTTGGAAAGACACACACCCGTCTTCACAAGGTCCCACAGTTGACAGTGCATGTCAGAGCAAAAACCAAGCCATGATGTTGAAGGAATTCTCCATAGAGTTGTGAGACAGGATTGTATCGAGGCAAATATCTGGGGAAGGGTACCAAAACAATTCTGCAGCATTGAGGGTCCCCAAGAACACAGTGGCCTCCATCATTCTTAAATGGAAAAAGTTTGGAACCACTGAGACTCTTCCTTGAGCTGGCTTTCCGGCCAAACTGAGCAATCGTGTGACCAAGAACCCGATGGTCACTCTGACAGAGCTCCAGAGTTCCTCCGTGGAGATGGGAGAACCTTTCAGAAGGATAAACATCTCTGCAGTACTCCATCAATCAGGTCTTTATGGTAAAGTTGCCAGACGGAAGCCACACCTCAGTAAAAGGCACAGGACAGCCTGCTTGGAGTTGGCCAAAATGCCCCTAAAAACTCTCAGACCATGAGAAACAAGATTCTCTGGTCTGATGAAACCAAGATTGAAGTCCTTGGCCAGAATCCCAAGCTTCACATATGGAGGAAACCTGACACCATCCCTACGGAGAAGCATGGTGGTGGCATCATCATGCTGTGGGGATGTTTTTTTAGCATTAGGGGCTGGGAGACTAGTCAGGATTGAGGGAAAGATGAACGGAGAAAAGTATGGAGAGATCTGTAATAAAAACCTTCTTCCAGAGAGCTCAGGACCTCAGAATGGGGGGAAGGTTCACCTTCCAACAGGACAACGACCCTAAGCACACAGCCAAGACAACGCAGGAGTGGCTTCGGGACAAGTCTCTGAATGTCCTTGAGTGGCCCAGCCAGAGCCCGGACGAACCCGATTGAGCATCTCTGGAGAGACCTGAAAATAGCTGTGCAGTGACGCTCCTCATCCAACCTGATAGAACTTGAGAGGATTTGCAGAGAAGAATGGGAGAAACTCCCCAAATACAGGTGTGACAAGCTTGTACCACCATACCCAAGAAGACTCGAGGCTGTAATCACTGCCAAATGTGCTTCAATAAAGAACTAAATAAAGGGTCTGAATAAATGTGATATTTTAGATTGTTTTTCAAAATTTGCAAAGATTCCAATATAGGGTACTGTTTGTAGATTTATGAGGAAAAAATATATATAATCAATTTTAGAATAAGGCTGTAATGTAACAAAATGTAGAACATTTAAGGGGTCTAAATACTTTCTGAATGCACTGTATATAATTCTGTAGTGAACTATACTATGGGAAAGAGAGATACCTAGTCAGTTGTACAACTGAATGCATTCAACTGAAATGTGTCTTCCGCATTTAACCCCTCTGATTGAGAGAGGTGTGGGGGGCTGCTGCCTTAATCGACATCCATGTCATCGGCGCCCGGGGAACAGTGGGTTAACTGCCTTGCTCAGGGGCAGAACAACAGATTTGTACCTTGTTAGCTTGGGGATTCAATCCTGCAACCTTTCGGTTACTGGCCCAAAGCTCCTGCCCACCAGGCTACCTGCTACCCGCCCCACACTGTAGTATCCCTCGATCACATGTAGAATTTAGTATAGAGTTTTGTAGTATACTGTAGAATACTATCATAAATACCACAGTGTTATCCACAAAAACCACTGTAGTAAATACTACAGAAATGTCTGCAAAACACTACAGTTTTTTAAAGATAATAAATACTACAGTGGTTGTATTTCTTACCACTATAGTGTTTTTTGTGTGTACACACAGTGACTGCACACTGCAGAAAGTTACCTGCAAAATTGCTGTGAGATGCAAAGTTTTAATCTGCAGTCTGTTTTTTTTAGCTTTAAGATATGAGTAACGGTCATTATCAGTTACACTTGCCATGGTGTATAAAACACACATCGGAAATCAGCGACCGAAATAAACACTTCCTCTACTATAGTTAGTGACAGGGGGTTAAGTTACTAGTCCTAGACTGGTAGGAGAATAGATAGGTAATACGTGGGGCTTTTATTTTGGTGAAGTAGTGGGAAGAGAGACGGATGAAAGGGGATGTGGTTTACGGCCCCCTGGCATGACCGCATGGAGCCACCCGTAATGGAATCGTATCTCTGGGCACATACATTCATCCCTGTTTTATTCATGTTTCCTAAAAACCTGTGGATGCTCTGCAGCCACAACCAACACCTACAGTATGTAGGGCTCTGGCAGCACAGGATGTGATTATATCAGCAGTCTGTCAGTCCGGCTCCCTCTGTGAGCAGTATTCCTGTAGCGCCACACAGGCAATAAGGCACGTACTCATACTCCTTTGTGTTTGTGGAAACAGGTTACAGGACACGACAGGGGATAGGGATATAAATATATACACCCTGGGCTTTTGCTAGGATGAGAGAGACTCTGGGTCCGATTTTTATTGTATTTCATTTTTTTAGGGGGTAGATCAAATGTGACACACCTGGGTTCGTGTGTGTCCCGGAGTAAATATACCTTTTACCCATTCATTGAGGAGACTCTCTCCATGCAGACTCACTGTTGGATTTTGGTCATGGCATTTTTGTGGCCATTTTGTTTGTTTGCGTTGGCACCTTTCAACACACATTTATGCACGTAACCACTCACTTACACTACTGATTACTGACTACACACACCATTGTTAATTGTATTTAGGTTACTTCAGTTAATAAATATATTTTTGTTATTCCTTACCTCCACATTGTCTCCCTTTTTGTTACGGACTTCGAGCCAGGTCGTGACAATAGGTAAACTGGGATATGACTAAAGAGTTAATCAGGGAGATTTTTCCCACAAATAGCCAGGTATTTTCCTTTCAACATTCACCGTCAGACCATTTTTATTGATAAACGACACGGTAATGTCAAAGTCTTTTTTGTGTGTGATCCAATGCATAATATTGTACACTTGTCATAATTTGGTTGGTTGTAAGAGAGAGAGGCAGGTCGTTATTGCGTTGGACTAGTTAACTGTAAGGTTGCAAGATTGGACCCCCGAGCTGACAAGGTGAAAATCTCTTTCTGCCCCTGAACGAGGCAGTTAACCCAACGTTCCTAGGCCGTCATTGAAAATAAGAATGTGTTCTTAACTGACTTGCCTAGTTAAATAAAGATTTTAAAATTTAAATTGAAAAAAATTGGCAAATCGGCGCCCAAAAATACAAATTTCCGATTATTATGAAAACTTGAAATTGGACATAATTAATCGGCCATTCCGATTAACCGGTTGACCTCTAGCTAAAACATGCTAATAATGGTCTTCTGAGTACATCAAAAAAGGTTCGGTATACCTCCACTGGTATACCATCCAGCCCTGGAGTTTTCCTGGACTTAATGGGTTTATGGCATAAATAAGTTCCTCCTCTGCAATTTGGCTTTCAAATTAGTCTTTCTGTACAGCTGTTAATTTGACATTATTAATAGGAAAATAATTCTTACAATTATCTTCAGTTAGTGGAGATGGAGACTGGAACAAAAACATATGCTTAAAGTACTTTGCTTCCTCTTTCAAAATATAGTTTGGTGAATCATGGGTGACTCCGTCATTTGTAACAAGTTTCAGTAATTTATTTTTGGTAGCATTTCCATGTTGAAGATAGATTTTTATTCCCCCCCCCCCCATATTCCATCCAGATTGCTTTATCTTTAATTTATTTATTATTATTATTATTTTTAAATATAAGTCGTTTTTATTTGTTTCCTTTTACGATATAACAACAATGCAATTGAATTATATTTGGCATTAAACAATAACTTGACAGACATGAATACACAGAGCACCCGGAAAGCACCCAGGCTCCCCACCCGCACCCCACCACGCCACATCTCCAGCATAGACTGGATTCTATCAAACCTATTCTGTTCTACCTCAGAGGAGTCCAATAAATCCCATTGAACACTTTAAATTCAATCAGCTTGGACCGGGCATCTCTCATAGGGAGGAGCATCTGTTGTACTATTACATTACATTCCTCCTCTCCAAATGTTCCCTCCAGGTCTTTTCCCATACGGCCTTTAGGCCCTTACAAGTTCCATTAAATGAACCTATACGGTGGCAATATATAAGCCATGTGGCATGTGGTCATTTGCATAGGATTTCTATCAAAACGCTTATATCGGAATGTACTGGGATTTTGACCTTGACCATGTGTCCCTGACCATGTGTCCCCCTATTTTCAATTCAGGGTTGTTCCATAATGAAGCATAGCTTATCAAGAAAGGTGAAGATCTTTCTCTCTCTTCTCTGTCTCCTTATATTTCTAGTATGGGACATTATTGGATTCTGGGGTCCCACCTTTTGTTGAGTCAAATAATCTGATTCCCTCAAATGGGGCATTTAAGTTCCTCTTCCATGTCCACCCAGATTGGCCTAGTCGAGTTCACAACAAAGAGAGACCTTATTTGGGAAGCGACAAAGGCTTCTTGATACATTTTCATGTTAGGGAGCTTTAACCCTCCCTTCTCAGTACACCTGATCTTTCTTGAATAAGTTCCTCCATTTATTTGAGTTTTTCCTCTAACGTATTCTGTGCCTCTATGGTACTGTTTTGATTGCCACCATGTTAGTTCCTCTATTTCCTCTCTTAATATGCATTCTTTGAATTAAATTGCTTTTGTTTTAAAGATGAGTATTGCATTGCATGGCCTCTAAAGGCACATTTAAAAGTGGCCCATACAATAAGGGGATCTATTATTCAACCATGCTGGTCATTTATGAACATTTGAACATCTTGGTCATGTTCTGTTATAATCTCTACCCGGCACAGCCAGAAGAGGACTGGCCACCCCACATATGCTCTCTCTAATTCTCTCTTTCTTTCTCTCTCTCGGAGGACCTGAGCCCTAGGACCGTGCCCCAGGACTACCTGACATGATGGCTCCTTGCTGTCCCCAGTCCACCTGACTGTGCTGCTGCTCCAGTTTCAACTGTACTGCCTTATTATTATTCGACCATGCTGGTCATTTATGAACATTTGAACATCTTGGTCATGTTCTGTTATAATCTCTACCCGGCACAGCCAGAAGAGGACTGGCCACCCCACATAGCCCGCTTCCTCTCTAGGTTTCTTCCTAGGTTTTGGCCTTTCTAGGGAGTTTTTCCTAGCCACCGTGCTTTTACACCTGCATTGTTTGCTGTTAGGGGTTTTAGGCTGGGTTTCTGTACAGCACTTTGAGATATCAGCTGATGTACGAAGGGCTATATAAATACATTTGATTTGATTTGATCTGCTGTACCTATGTTATGTAGGACAAAGTCAGTTATCAATTATTTTGTCCTGTTGAAAAACAAGTTGTAATCCAATAGGCGTGCCTACGTGGAAATTCTGTAAGAGTAATGTATATGCCAATTATTTGATGGTCCGACTGCATTCTGTCCCCTATCAACACTTTTTAAACTTTTGGTGCCAGAGAGAATGACATAAGAAAGTAGTCAAGACAGCTAGCTGTCAGGATATTTAAGGCTCCATATATCCACTAGTTCAATGATATTCGTGATTTCCTTAAGTGCATATGGGTGATAGTTTGTAGTGTGATTACCTTTATGGTCCATTGAGGTATTTAAAACCATATCATTCCAGGTGACTATCTCATGAAGCTGGTTGAGAGAATGCCAAGAGTGTGCAAAGCTGTCATCAAGGCAAATGGTGGCTATTTGAAGAATCTCAAATATAACACTTTTTTAGTTACTACCTGATTCCATATGTGTTATTTCATAGTTTTGATGACTTCACTATTATTTTACAATGTAGAAAATAGTTTTTTTTTTAAAGAAAAACCCTTGAATGAGTAGGTGTTCTAAGACTTTGGACCGGTAGTCTAAGGTCATCAAGGTTCTCATTAGCAGCTTTGAGAAATTCCTTGTATATTATTCTCACCCATCCGGGGGCTTTGGTTTTGTTGGACCAGCCCTGCCAGGCAGGCTCAGACTCTTGAGTGGGCAGAGCGCTGCTTTAGTGGGTCTCTGACCTCGTTTATCTTTCTGTCTTGGCTGCATATAGGCTACTTGCAGTAGGCCTATAAAGCAGATAAGGATGAGTGGGTAGCTCAGGTGGCTGTATAGGGTACAGGGTTGGGGACCGCTCCATCATGATAAGGCAATAAATAAATAAACTATATTTGTAATCTATTTTAAAACGTACATCACATTTCTGCACAAAATTGAAAGTGCTCTCTGTCACAACTTCTGCTCGCAGACACACATGGGCTCTGGCATTTGCAACCATTTTCCTTTTTCACTTACTTAACTCCAGACTTTTTCAAACACAGAAACACACACCCCACCTTCCATCACATTACACCCACACATACCCACATACTGTGACTTCTGTGTCCTCTGTTTAGCTGTGGTTTTATCCCTACCATGTTGATTCCTACCTACTTTCGGGCATTTAAGTACTTTTGTGTTCCAGTTCCTAATATATGAAGATGTATTATTTAAATAATTATCCTTTCTTCTAATGCTGCCTTTTATCTATTTTTAAACACTAGGAATAGTAAGTTGACAATATATTTTACAACATTCCCTATCTTGAATGGTATAGTGTATTTGTAGTTTATTTCTTTATCAATTGTTGTATTTGATCGTTTTCCAGTTTTTGTTATTACAATCCCTACCATGGATAGTATTGGGTGTTCCATTATTTGACACCTCTATGGGAACTTTGTATTATTTAGAATAGCCATGGAGTAGTCTTGGTGTCTCCGAACCGTTGGTTGTCAATGTACAGTTTATCGACTACAAGAGCTACACGCTTCCCTTTAAGTCACCTTGAAGAGTGGGTAAAGAACTTTGGCCCTGTTTCTTCAATTTCCTTCGGGAACGGATCATTAATTCCTATTTTTGTGCCAGCGAGTCTTTTGCCCAGGCTTTTTACATTATTTTATCTTCAAAGAATGCAAATTTGGCAATGATTGGGCACTCGTATCGCTGTCCTCCCTGTCCGAAACGGTGTACACGTTCAAATGTGATTTTGTTGACAGTATCGCGTGGGATCTGTAGCAATTTAAGGAGGAATTCTTTCACCGCGCTTTCCAGCTCTTCACCCTCATTTTCTTTTATACCATTTAAGTACCAGATTTTCTCGCATGGATCTAGTCTGTATTCCGAGGAAGGCTTCTCTCGGAAACATGTTGTCCTTTTTAAGTTAATTAACGTCCGTTTCAATAGAATTTAATGTACCTTTTAGGTTGTTTGTTTCTTTCTCCATTGTCGCAGCTTTTACGTCACTCATTTCGAGGTTCGCCTTTATCTCCTTTATTTCCTTACTGACAAGTTCAAGTACGCCCAATTTATTATTTATTGACTTTAGCAGGTCGGTTTCCACTCTTACCTTGAAAAGCATAATCATCGTAGTTCTCATAGTTTTTTCTTGGAGTTTGTACTCCATTTTTTCTCTGGTTCCTCTCTGACATGTTTTAACCTCGACTGCGTTTGTAATATTTATCAATAAACTTATCTGGCCTTATACATTTTTGGGGGGGTTATCACCAGCTTGAATGTTATTGCCCACGAGTGAATGGATCAGTGTGCTACTATTTAGTCCGTTTTACAGATCATGAATATTGCGATTTCTCATGAGGCATTCTGCACCGCCATCTCTCTGAAAGGAGATTACCAACTCAACTGAATCGGTGTCCTGGGTCAGATCCTTTATTAACCTGGTGGAAGACAAGAGAAAAGGGGCGCTACAGATCCCTCTGTGGTTTTCCAGTTAGGCTCAGACTCTAATGGAGTCTATGGAAAATCCCACAGACCCATAGATCTGTGGTGTTAGGCTCTCTGTCTGTCCATGGTTCAGGATTAAGGGGTCAGACTCTGCAGAGAGGTCACTTGGGTTTAGTATGGGGCTCCTACAGTGGGAAACAGCTGGTGATACCACGTCTGGAACAGTATGTGGAGTGTCTTATACATGAGCATTAGTCAATAAAACCAGGCGGACCAGGGTAGTAGCTACAAGATTCCAACCTGCTGACACAGCGCTGAGAGGTCAGATGAATCACATCAATATTTCAGGGGCTGTCTCCTGCAATGCAAACATAGCAAGGCGTGTCGACGCGCTGCTGTGTCGAGAGAGAGAGAGAGAGAGAGAGAGAGAGAGGGGGTGATGGAACATGGAGAGAACATGCGTCCGTCTATTTATTCTGCTCAGCGCTGTCTATAGCTACTGGAGGACGTTTCGGAGGACATGATGGATTCAAGCCACAGCAGCTATATGACTGAGGAGCCATTGTGCTCCTGCATCACACCACAAAGACTGTCATTCCTCTAATACCGCCAGATGTTGGCTGCTCTGATTTATTGGCTTGTGTTTGATATTCTTGATTTCCATACTATTAGCACGCTTGCATAATCGTATGATAAAATACCACATGCTTGCTCACGTACAGTACTACCCCTAGGGAAGGGAGTCAAACTGATCATAGAGAAGGACCCAGCAGGTCCAGCCAGGCCTATCTCTATGAACAATCTGAGAGGTACAAAGCCTGCCTCCTCTCTCCTTTCCAACCACCCACTGGCACTGATACCCGCCCGCTGTAAACACACAGAGAAGGTCCCCCGGTAGAGCCCACCCACTGGGCACAAACTACTCATTCAAGGGTTTTTCTTTAGTTTTACTACTTTCTACATCGTAGAATAATAGTGAAGACATCAAAACTATGAAATAGCACATATGGAATCATGTAGTAACCCAAAAAGTGTTAAACAAATCAACATTTATTTTATATATTTGAGATTCTTCAAAGTAGCCACCCTTTGCCTTGATGCTGGGCAATGTTGACTCAAATGCTTCCCACACATTTTATATTTGAGATTCTTCAAAGTAGCCACCCTTTTCCTTGATGCTGGGCAATGTTGACTCCAATGCTTCCCACAGTTGTGTTGAGTTGGCTAGGTGTCCTTCGGGTGGTGGACCATTCTTGATAAACACAGGAAACTGTTGAGCGTGAAAAACCCAGCAGTGTTGCAGATCTTGACACAAACCCATGTGCCTGGCACCCCATTCAAAAGTACTTCAATTGTTTGCCTTGCCCATTCACCCTCTGAATTACACACCTACACAATCCATGTCTCCAATTGTCTCAAGGCCTAAAAAAAAATAATAATAATTGTTTAACCCGTCTCCTCACCTTCATCTACACGGATTGAAGTGGATTTAACAAGTGACATCAATAAGGGATCATAGCATTCGCCTGGTCAGTCTGTGTCATGGAAAGAGTAGTGTAGTCCTAGGGTTTCCTAGGGTTTCCTAGGGTTTCCTATGGTTTCCTTGGGTTTCCTAGGGTTTCCTTGGGTTTCCTAGGGTTTCCTAGGGTTTCCTTGGGTTTCCTAGGGTTTCCTTGGGTTTCCTAGGGTTTCCTTGGGTTTCCTAGGGTTTCCTAGGGTTTCCTTGGGTTTCCTAGGGTTTCCTTGGGTTTCCTAGGGTTTCCTTGGGTTTCCTAGGGTTTCCTAGGGTTTCCTTGGGTTTTCCTAGGGTTTCCTTGGGTTTCCTAGGGTTTCCTTGGGTTTCCTAGGGTTTCCTAGGGTTTCCTTGGGTTTCCTAGGGTTTCCTTTTCCTAGGGTTTCCTAGGGTTTCCTTGGGTTTCCTAGGGTTTCCTAGGGTTTCCTTGGGTTTCCTAGGGTTTCCTAGGGTTTCCTTGGGTTTCCTAGGGTTTCCTAGGGTTTCCTAGGGTTTCCTTGGGTTTCCTAGGGTTTCCTAGGGTTTCCTTGGGTTTCCTAGGGTTTCCTAGGGTTTCCTTGGGTTTCCTAGGGTTTCCTAGGGTTTCCTTGGGTTTCCTTGGGTTTCACGCTTTGTTTGATTTCAAATATAATCTTGTAGTTAATAATTGATATGTTGTATTCACATGTTCACCTCAACCAAAAATCTAAGTTAAAGATTAGGACTAAATCTAATCTAATCCAACTGTAAATGCACATTAAAAAAAGCTATATTCTTTAACTTTGATTCTTTGGTTGAGATGGAGACATGAATACAACATATCAATTATAAATTTGTAGACAAAATGGATTTAAAGCCAGACTAAGTCAGTGGCACAAAATATCTTCTTCAAATGGGAAAGATCTCAGATCCAGCTGGGCAGCACCTCATTTCAATATGGTGTTGACAACCAAACACAATTCAATATCACTTTTGCAATACAGTAAAAAGTCTAATAACTTGTTGACAAGTTAAAAAATGATATGTTTGATTCATGTCTCCAACTAAAACAAAAATTAATCTATAAAACAAATAGGATTAAACCAGTGCTTCAGATGAAACTATCC
Organism: Oncorhynchus keta; assembly: GCF_023373465.1. Lineage (NCBI taxonomy): Eukaryota > Metazoa > Chordata > Actinopteri > Salmoniformes > Salmonidae > Oncorhynchus > Oncorhynchus keta. The sequence continues at coordinate 12,409,747 of NC_068442.1, read as the reverse complement.
AAGCATTAGATAGCCTTTAAATGTTGATATTTGGTTGTGTTTTCAACCAAACACAATTCAATATTACTTTTGTATTACACTAAATTGCCTAAAGTGAAGGTTATCTACCAAACTAATGCAACAGTATTTATTCAACTTTAAAATGTGAAACATCCATGGCCACATTTTGAGGTTAGCCTACTCTAACTATCATATCAGATAAAAGTTTATGGTTGCGTACACAATTAAGCAGAATTTATAGCGGGTGCAGCGAAATGCTTATGTTACTATCTCCAAACAATGCAGTAAAATGTAAAAAAAAAAAAAAGGTACATACAATCAATAATAAAAGCTGAAAGAACAACATCTTATGTAATCATAGAAAGTATGCATATTCAAGATAGCATGCAAAGATTGCATGCCTGTGGAGATCTTCACAATTGCTATAATAATCTGTGCAGAACCCCGAACAGCATTGATCACTTGCACTTTGTACATCGAATGTAATCTCAACTGCAATCCAGGTCATTTGGTTGTGCTATTAGATGAATCACAGTGTCTTTTTGAGTGGGAGAATTCAAGTTCAAATCTCATTGATCAACGTCTCAACCAAGTATTACCCAAAATGTCAGCTGGGCAGCACCTCCTTTCAATATGGCCAGCAATCAACAGCCTGTGTGTGTGTTTGTATTTTTTGCTAAGGCAGCAGCTACTCTTCCTGGGGTCCAGCAAAATTAAGGCAGTTATACCATTTTAAAAACATTACAATACATTCATTACAGAACTCACAACACACTAAGTGTTTGCCCTCAGACCAAAACTCCACTACCACATATCTACAACACTAAATCCATGTGTAAGTGTGTGTATAGTAGGTATGTTATAATGTCTGTGTATGCATGTGTCTGTGTTTATGTTTGTGTTGCTTCACAGTCCCCACTGTTCCATCAGCTGTGTTTTTATCAGTTTTTTCAAATCGGATTCTACTGCCTGCATCAGTTACCTGATGTGGAATATAGTTCCATGTAGTCATGGGTCTATGTAGTACTGTGCACCTCCCATAGTCTGTTCTGGCCTTGGGGACTGTGACGAGACCTCTGGTGGGATGTCTTGTGAGGTATGTATAGTGTCTGAGCTGTGTGCTAGTTGTTTAAACAGACAGCTCGGTGCTTTCAACATGTCAATACATCTCACAAATACAATTAGTGATAAAGTCAATCTCTCCTTTACTTTGAGCCAGGAGAGATTGACATGCATATTATTAATGTTTGCTCTCTGTGCACATCCAAGGGCCAGCTGTGCTGTCCTGTTCTGAGCCAATTGAAATTTTCCTAAGTACCTCTTTGTGGCACCTGACCACCCGACTGAACAGTAGTCCAGGTGCAACAAAACTAGGGCCTGTAGGACCTGCTTTGTTGATAGTGCTGTTAAGAAGGTAGAGCAGAGCTTTACTATGGACTTCCCACCCATCTTAGATACTGTTGTATCAATACTGTACATTATCAAGCACTTCACACATGTTATCCAGATACTGACTGTTAGGACTTGGCGGTCTATAGCAGATTCCCACAATAATGCGCTTTAGTTGAGGCAAATAAACCTGTAGCCATATTACTTCATCAGTATTTAACATGAGACCCTCTCTAATCTTTACAGGAATGTGGTTCTGAATATAAACAGCAGCACCTCCACCATTGGCATTTCTGTCTTTTCTGTAAATGTTATAACCATGTATTGCTACCACTGTGTCATCAAATGTATTATCTAAATGAGTTTCAGAGATAGTCAGAATATGCTTGTCATCTATTATTCATTTCATGAACCTTGTTTCTTAACTCTTAAGGATCGGACCCTTTTATTCAATTTTCGCCTAAAGTGACATACCCAAATCTAAATGCCTGTAGCTCAAGCCCTGAAGCAAGGATATGCATTTTCTTGGTACCATTTGAAAGGAAACACTTTGAAGTTTGTGGAATGTAGGAGAATAAAACACATTAGATCTGGTAGAAGATAATACAAAGAAAAAAATGTATTTTTTTGTACCATCATCTTTGAAATGCAAGAGAAAGGCCATAATGTATTATTACAGCCCATGTACAATTTAGATATTGGTCACGAGATGGCAGCAGTGTATGTACAAAGTTTTAGTGTGATCCAATGAATCATTTCATTTCTGTTCAACATTTTGTGTCAAGACTGCCCAAATGTGCCTAATTTGTTTATTAATATATTTTCATGTTCATTGTGCACTCTCCTCAAACAATAGCATGGTATTCTTTCACTGTAATAGCTACTGTAAATTGGACATTGCAGTTAGATTAACAAGAATTTAAGCTTTCTGCCAATATCAGATATGTCAGATATGTCTATGTCCTGGGAAATTTTCTTGCCACTTACAACCTCATGCTAATCGCATTAGCCTACGTTACCTCAACCGTTAGCCTACGTTACCTCAACAAACGGTTCATATGTTAACATGGGCTATTTTGAGCACTTTTTTGGGATGCTTGCTTGTTCTCATTGCTTTACTGGGAAACTTAGCAGAAGTAGATATTTTCATCTTATGTATGTTAGTGCAGGGTGAGCTGCACACAGCGGACTTCCTACTAGGACACACCATCTCAGTGTGTGTGTGTGTGTGTGTGTGTGTGTGTGTGTGTGTGTGTGTGTGTGTGTGTGTGTGTGTTTATGGTTGCAAAACTATGGCAATCTATGGTAACTTTAGTAATATACACATAGAAAAAGGTAGTCATATGTCATTTTTATTTAAATGTTTATATTTGTGTCCATACTGTTGATGAGTTTCTAGTAGATGGATCATATGGTTCAAGAGAAAATAGCCTAATTAATGAAAAAAGCATCTCATCAACAATGCCATTATTTTCCATTACCTCTGCAACTCGTCTAAATATGGACTTTTTTCACAACTGACACCAGTTTGACGCAAAAACATTGACAAAAAATACATATTGACAGTAAAATAAATAAGTGTGTAAAACATATAAAGGATATTTCATTCTGAAACAATCATATAAACACCAATGGTATTGTTGATGGTTTATATTTAGGATAATGTTTTACAGCTTTGTCATTCCGTTTTTTATTTTAAAATCATCTCATCTAATTATTTCATATAATCATGTGATAAGGCCACACAGAGATAATTACAGACACCTGTGAAACTTTGAAAGTTTCCAGTCATATACCCTCCCTTTGCAATCCTGTGTGTGTGTGAGAGAGAGTGAGAATGGGACGCTGGCCCAAACCTGGCCAATATGGCCCTTAGTCGATCTAAGCAGCCGCTCCGTCCTGGCCAACCACCCACGGACGGACAAACACAGGGCAGGAGACCAGCAGTAAGCAGACCCGGCCAAGCCCTACTCCGGCCTTAGCCACCCCAGATGGTGTGGAGAGATAACGGGAGTAGAGAGGAGCAGAGTAAGCAGTGGACCATGGCAAAGCTCCCTGGATACCTTCCATTTGGATTAGCATTAGAGACGTCATCCAGTAGGGGATTATGGCCCTGGTCCAAGGAAGAGGCCAGCCCCCCTCTCTTACGTGGACATGCTCCCCTCTTGCTGCGAATCAATCATTTCTGCTAACAAACCTGACAGTGCATTGAGGTGAGCCCACAGGAAATACTGTATCAGGCTGTAAAAGGACGACCAGAGGATCAGAGGACCAAGGACGACCAGAGAGTCACTTAAGTGACAAAGTGCTCACATTCAGAAAGTACCTGTATAATTCAATTTCCCGGTGGCTTCACACTCTCGACACCACAGTGCTACACTATGGGTAACACCAGACCCAACAAACTAGCAGATTACACTCTAAAAAGCCAGAAACAAACTCGAATGGATGCATGTTCAGGGCTTGAAAAAAAAGGTTGTCATTTTCAAAGCTGTCATCAAGGCAAAGGGTGGCTACTTTGAAGAATCTAAAATATATTTTCATTTGTTTAACACTTTTTTTGATTGGGCCAGAAAATATTGAATACATTGGCCATGCTGTCAATCCAGCATGACTTCTGCTGCGTTCAAAACAACTGGAAACTCTGAACTGGGAAATCTCAGACTTCAGTGAGTTCAAGACAACTGGGAACAAGCTCCGACTGAGAAAATACGTTTTGAACGGTCATCCAACTTGGAATTCCAAGTCGGGAACTCTGGCCTCTTTCTAGAGCTCCAACCTGAAGATCACTGACGTCATGATTCAACTTTGGGGTTTTTCAAGTTCACAGTTGTCTTGAAAGCACCTTAAATGCAGAGAATGCCAGACTTTGATGACAAAGTTTGATGACCAAATTTGCCCACAAGGACTGCCGCACCAGCACAACAAGGCGAGTCCAAAAAGGTATTGTATGCTGCTGCATAAATGATGTAATATGCCAGGGAGATATGTATACTGTAGCTAAGAAAGTAATACTTAGTGTATGTTGTGTAGTAAGCTGTTAGTAGCCCATGTGCCTCACCTTAATAAGTTGGCCCCTTACCCCCTCACAACTTAGCCTACTTGTAATGGAGCGCATGTCCATGACTTATAGGCAATGACACTCAAACAAATGATTGGTTGGAGAAAGACTCTTTATTGTATCTCTTCAAGGTAGCCTAGTGGCTAGAGTGTTGGACTAGTAGCCGGAAGGTTGCAAGTTCAAATCCCAGAGCTGACAAGGTACAAATCTGACATTCTGCCCCTGAACAGGCAGTTAACCCACTGTTCCTAGGCCATCATTGAAAATAAGAATTTGTTCTTAACTGACTTGCCTAGTTAAATAAAAAAATAAAAGGTATAGCAAGAATCTTGAAACAAAAGAGAATATGTTGGATTGAGTAGAGCTTTCTGTTTGCCAACAACACTTTAACATAAGGTTCCAAAGTTGAGTGTTTGTTGTGCAAGCCAGTTACTAAAACAATGTAACTAGTTAATCATGTTTATACCGTATATAAAGCTGCCCATTTAAACGTACATGCTCTAGCAATGTGAAATATATTATTTGAATATAAATCGGAGCGTTGGTAGAGTATAATCATGTAATTTAACCTACCTTGTGTGTTTGTCTTAAGCGCCGCGCTGTCTCCTTGTTGAAGTGCCGGTGTGCATTACGCATGAGGCAAATTAGTCTACAAGTCATCGAGGAACATTTATTGGTTGACGGGAATAGCCAAAGTGATGAATTATCCCGGGGGTGAATTACTTCATGAATATGTATTGTGTGACTTAAAGAAGAAGTTATGGAACAAGCTATTGAAGTGTGTGTTTATGTAAAACTGTTGTTTATGATGTTATATGTCCATGGGAAATTACGTATTTATGGTAGAAAAAATAAATAAAAAGAGTTTGCCCCACCAAGATTTACAATTGAAGTCGGAAGTTTACATACACCTTAGCCAAATACAGTTCAACTCAGTTTTTCACAATTTGTGACATTTAATCCTAGAAAAAATTCCCTGTCTTAGGTCAGTTAGGATCACCACTTTATTTTAAAGGATGTGAAATGTCAGAATAATAGTAGAGAGAATAATTCATTTCAGCTTTTATTTCTTTCCTCACATTCCCAGTGGGTCAGAAGCTTACATACACTCAATTAGTATTTGGTAGCATTGCCTTTAAATTGTTTAACTTGGGTCAAACATTTCGGGTAGCCTTCCACAAGCTTCCCACAATAAGTTTGGTGAATTTTGTCCCATTCCTCCTAACAGAGCTGGTGTAACTAAGTCAGGTTTGTAGGCCCTCCTGCTCGCACAAACTTTTTCAGTTCTGCCCAAGAATCTTCTATAAGATTGAGGTCAGGTCTTTGTGATGGCCACTCCAATACCTTGCGTACTATTGTCTGTACAGATGAACGTAGTACCTTTAGGCGTTTGGAAATTGCTCCCAAGGATAACCAGACGTGTGGAGGTCTACAATTTCTGAGGTCTTGGCTGATTTCTTTTGATTTCCCCATGATGTCAAGCAAAGAGGCACTGAGTTTGAAGGTATGCCTTGAAAAACATCCACAGGTACATCTCTAATTGACTCAAATTATGTAAATTAGCCTAACAGAAGCTTTGAAAGCCATGACATCATTTTCTGGAATTTTCAAGCTGTTTAAAGGCACAGTCAACTTAGTGTATGTAAACTTCTGACCCACTGTAATTGTGATACAGTGAAATAATCTGTCTATAAACAATTGTTGGAAAAATTACTTGTGTCATGCACAAAGTAGATGTCCTAACCGACTTGCCAAAACTATAGTTTGTTACCAAGAAATTTGTGGAGTGGTGGAAAAACTAGTTTTAATGACTCCAACCTAAGTGTATGTAAACATCCGACTTCAACTGTAAAATCGCCACTGAAGCTCAGCAATGTGTTCACTCGTCACGGCCATATGCGTGAATGTTTCAAAAACCTATTACGGGATAACACCATTCTTAAACTCGCACATGATGCTAGCGGTTTTTATAAATGTGACTGTCACGTGACTAGGGGGTGTTCTAGTTTAATCAGGAACCTCCAGCGACGGTCCACGGTGCGAAACCTCCAGCAATGGTTCATGGTCCGGAACCTCCAGCGACGGTCAACGGTCCGGAGAGTCCAGGCACGGTGTCCAGCCCCTCTCCCAGGCAGGAGCCTCCCTTTGCGTCGGTGCCCAATCCAGGCACGTGTCCAGTCCCGCTCCCAGGCAGGAGCCTCCCTTTGCGTCGGTGCCCAATCCAGGCACGGTGTCCAGCCCCGCACCCAGGCAGGAGCCTCCCTCTGCGTCGGTGCCCAGTCCAGGCATGGTGTCCAGTCCTGCTCCAGGGCAGGAGCCTTCCTCTGCGCCGGTGCCCAGTCCAGGCATGGTGTCCAGTCCTACTCCAGGGCAGGAGCCTTCCTCTGTGCCGGGGTCCAGTCCAGGCACGGTGTGCAGTCCCGATCCCAGGCAGGAGCCTCTCTCTGTGCCGGTGCCCAGTCCAGGCACGGTGTCCAGTCCTGCTCCAGGGCAGGAGCCTCCCTCTGCGCCGGTGCCCAGTCTAGGCACGGTGTCCAGTCCTGCTCCAGGGCAGGAGCCTCCCTCTGCGCCGGTGCCCAGTCCAGGCATGGTGTCCAGTCCTGCTCCAGGGCAGGAGCCTCCCTCTGCGCCGGTGCCCAGTCATGGTGTCCAGTCCTGCTCCAGGGCAGGAGTCTCCCTCTGCTACCACCCCCCGGAGCCACTACCGAACGAATCACCCCCCTACCCTCCCCATTTGGTTTCAGGTTTTGCGGCCGGACCTCTAGGGGGGGGGGGTACTGTCACGCCCTGACCATAGAGCGCCCTTGTTTCTCTATGGTGTAGTAGGTCAGGGTGTGACTAGGGGATGTTTTAGTTTAATTTTTCTATGTTGGTGTTTTGTATGATTCCCAATTAGAGGCAGCTGGTAATCGTTGTCTCTAATTGGGGATCATATTTAAGTAGCTATTTTTCCCACCTGTTTGTGGGATATTATTTTGTGTTTGCGCCTGTGCTCCACGTAGTCACGTTTCGTTCTTCGTTTATTGATTTATTGTTTTTGCTTTAAGTTTCACTTTTGAAATAAATATGTGGAACTCAACCTTCGCTGCGCCTTGGTCCCGTTCCTACGACAACCGTGACAGCGATGGAGATGGATATACAGCCTTATGGTAGAAACTTAGAAAGAGGGAATATTGGAAGATGCAATAATAGGATTGTGCCTTACTGCCAATTTAGACTATTGGCTGTGGAATCTTAGCCTGACTGACAGCTCTTCCTCGCTTTCTAATTACGTGGGTCGGGTCATTCAAGAAAGAGGAATCTGTTTTTGTACCTATGTAATCTAGTGGAACACCGTTTAACGCCCAGTCAACATACGCTGACGTTTCACGCCCATTCAGCAAGTTGAAACAGAGAACAATTCGGCGCAACAACCATGACATAATTTTACGATTTTTTTAAAAGAGTGAGTGCAGAAGAGACAGAGGTGACATCCTGCTGTGATCGAGTGTTCTCGCCCCATGAAGAGCATCAAGTCAGACTGGAGTTCAGCCTGTCCACCAGCATGATGAACAGTCTGCTGCTGATCTCCATCCATGGACCGGAGACTGAGGACTACAAGGCATAGCTGTTAGCAAGTGGTGGCGCTAAAATGGGTCAAGGCGACCATTCTTTCATGACTGAAGAGGGAGGGTGAAGCAGAGGAAGTGAAGGCTGGGGAACACACACACACACGTTCTTTATTGTATATTGTTGTGTCATGTTGTTGAATCGGGCAGCTGGTGGTGGAACGTAATGTTTCTAACTTACGTTTATTCAGTAACCAGTTCACAATAACATTGTTCTCTCTGAGATATATTGCGTACATGTGGTTAACATGTTCAATAAATACATGATACTTATCAATAATGTGCAAAAATTAACAAATTAAGTTGATGTATTATAGACTGTCTGTATCTTTCTCAGAAATACACAAATTAATTTAAAATCACTGCAAATTAACTAGACCCATTTAGGGATGGTTCAAGTTCAGTTTGGGACAGTTGAAATTGTGAAACTGTTGAGCGTGAAATACCGAGCAGGATTAGAGTACTTGACACAACTGGTGCGCCTGGCACCTACTACAATACCCCCTTCAAAGGCACTTCAATCTTTTGTCTTAACCACTCACCCTCTGAATGGCACACATACACAATGCACATTTCAATTACTTAACCCGTCTCCTCCCCTTCATCTACATTGATTGAAGTGAATTTAACAAGTGACATCAATAAGGGATCATAGCTTCACCTGGATTCACCTGGTCAGTCTATGTCATGGAAAGAGCAGGTGTTCTTAATGTTTTGTATACTCAGTGTATAACAAGAGAAAACTACTGATGCACAACCAATTTTCAAAATTGCACCTTTTGAATTCTACTATTCTAACTCACAACAGTAAATTGAAACCCCGACTGAGTTTCAATTCGAGGTCTGGACCTCATGTCCTCATATGTAGCTACGGCCCTGAATCAATTAGCCACATTTATTAATTCCCCTCACAAAACCAAATCTGTACTGCTAATACATGGTGTATTTGAACAAACTTTGCGTGGCGCTGACACATTTTCTTAATTAAGGTCTTCAGAAGGAGGAAACTCTTAGGGGCTTTAGTTTAAATTATCTCAGGCTACTTTTGTTAATATTACACTTATTCACACTGCACTGAGGGCTCCCAACACCGCACTTGCACTCCAAGCAAGCAAGGGTTTGGCACTGAGATACTGTATACTGAAATAAAATTGCCTGTAGATGATTTGAATAAAACACCTTTATTGTTTACCAATACATATTTAGGGAGGGTGGGAAAGTGCATTATGTATTATAGGACATGTTTTAAATACACCCATATATGCATATATACATTAGATGCGGCTATAAGTAAATAATACGGGGCAAATTAGCATATCATGTTAATCCCACCCCATGGCAAAATGTGCCAAGAGTGAGATTGGGTATGACAGCTTTCCAAAATTTCAGAGGAAAGTGGCAGGTGGAGAAGGGCATACAAACCCTGTCTGCCACTCCGTCATCAATTTTAAATCACGCTAAGGAGCACAAGGTCCCACTCATAATGATTTAGGGCCAGAAAATAGCTTCCCCCAGAGCGCCCATGGCCGTGGACTATAATATATGTCTCCCATGTGTAAAAACCATCATCTTCCATCTGGAAAAATTAACCCTGTTAGGAAAAGACGCGCTCGGGCTGGATTTAGTCGTTTCTCTCAAGCCTGTGATTCTAATCCAGACAGGCACACTTCCTTCATTATAAATGTAACTTCCCCAACTACGTGTGCGTGTGCGTGTGCGTGTGCGTGTGTGTGTGCGTGTGTGTGTGTGTGTGTGTGTGTGTGTGTGTGTGTGTGTGTGCGTGCGTGTGTGCGTGCGTGCGTGCGTGTGTGTGTGTGACAGAGAGAGAGTGAGAGCTACAAAACGCAGAAAGCAGACCTGCACGCTTTTATGACATGGCTTTCTAAGATAAAGACACCTTGCATATGCACATTATGCAGTGAGTGGTTTTTCTGCAGGTCTGAACCCGGCTGGATGTGATACTTCTCATTGCCATGAGTCGTCCACGTAAAAATATTTGACAGCTGTTGCTGCAGTACAGGATGGCAGTGAGACAGTCACACCACACAGTCTATCCTCTAATAAAGCCTGCATCACTTCCTCACATGCAACGCCACTTACTATATTGTTTCACAACGTAGTCTGTAGCCTTTTACAACAAACACCTGTATACTGGTTGAAAATGGCAGATTGAGGCACTGATATTCAGCTCAGGCTTGACTGACAGCTGTTCTGAACTTGAGCTGCCCCCATCACTCCCGCTAATTTTGCAACTTTTACAAATGTTTGTTGTCTGACTGAGGGAAATGCTGTAAATTAAAGGGACTCAATGTATTTTGAAAGACGAGACATTGAGGATTATAATAAATACCGCTTTGATATCATACAAGCCAATCAAACACCATCCTAAAACTCATGTCATATACAGTGTCAACGTTTATGATCACTGTTTGATGTAGTTACAAGATGTCATGACATCATACTCTGGGTTGTTCTGAACAGAATGTGACTGAGTTCGTCTATTGTGAAAAAGATTTGTAACAGAAGACGCACCTGAACGCACTCATGATTCCTTTCAATATGCACCAAAATGACATTCTAAATGATGATTTTACAGTGTTAGTCTTCCACAGGACAGACTAACACTGTACAATCATCATTTAGAATGTGGCTTGTCATGTTGGCCATAGAACAAGCTTTAACCTGACCCAGATTACAATTTATAAATGGCTACAGTAATTGTGTGATGGTGGGATGCAGGGTTGTGTACCAAACAAAACAACTACAAGTGTGCTTACTCTAGTTCCTCAACGGCACAGCTAAGAGAGCTACAAAAAAAAAACACCTTACAGTTGAAGACTCTTCTTTAAGTTGTAAAAGCGCATTGAAATGATTTAGGAACTGTGAAGGCACTTGGAGACACCAGTTGGTCCTCCCACTAAAACCATTTTTTTTGTCTTATGTTGCACCAACCCCACATTTTCCAGGAATATTCTTATCATGGTACTGAATGTATCCAGAGTATGTTCAGATTGCGTTATAAACAAGTGCGGCAAAAAGTACAGTAAATATAAAACGCACATCAAATCAACAGTGTAATGTTTGGATTCAGTCTTATGTCAGGTGAACTGTTCCCGTTCAATTGCTACCATGCTTATGCACTTTCATATTTATTTTGTAAGAAACATTTCAATTTAGCCCTATCCATATAGGCCAATTCCCAAAAATGTAAAGGGTTAACCACACGCGGCATTAGAAATCAGATACTGGGTCTAAGACAGAACTTGCCTACAGAGATGCTGTATTTTTAATGCAGGCGAGGCCTTGAGTGCCTCTTCAGACATTGACCTTAACTGGAGAGAGAAAACAACCTCGGACAACTTCTCCACTCCTACCCGTTCACTCCTACCTCGTCAAATAAATATAAAACACATAGAAACCTGTCTGCGCAGGGATCTGTTCTTTATGTGTGTTTTCTCCCCATTGACATCAAACTGTGGTGCGATAGACGACTTTAAATACTAATTGAAGTGCTGAATGTGAGCTATGAAGGACTGTCAGTACACTACAGTACAGTAAACGGTACAAAGTCAGCATCGCTATTTGTGGAATATGAAAGCTGCGTGGCCTTTAGATATATTCGAGGGAATGTCCCCGTGTGAAACTAGGAATCTTGAGGAGCCAGGTCAGTGACTCCATTCTGGTTGGTCAGGCCTTTCTGAATCGGTCAGTGTGGTTGCTCGGCTCCAGGCTGTAGTAACCAAAAAAGTGTTAAACAAATCAAAATATATTTTATATTTGAGATTCTTCAAAGCTTCCAGCTTCACCTGGAATGCTTTTCCAAAAGTATTTAAGGAGATCCCACATATGCTGAGCACTTGTTGGCTGCTTTTCCTTCACTCTGCGGTCCAACTCATCCCAAACCATCGCAATTGGGTTGAGGTCGGGTGATTGTGGAAGCCAGGTCATCAGATGCAGCACTCAATCACTCTAGTTCTTAGTCAAATAACCCTTACACAACCTGGAGGTGTGTGGGGTCATTGTCCTGTTGAAAAACAAATGATAGTCCCACTAAGCGCAAACCAGATGGGATGGCGTATCGCTGCAGAATGATGTGGTAGCCATGCTGGTTAAGTGTGCCTTGAATTCTAAATAAATCACAGACAATGTCACCACAAAAGCACCCCCACACCATCACACCTCCTCCTCTATGTTTTACGCTGGGAACCAAACATGCGGAGATCGTTCGTTCACCTACTCTGCGTCTCACAAAGACATGGCGGTTGGAACCAAAAATCAAAAATTTGGACTCATCAAACCAAAGGACTGATTTCCACCGGTCTAATGTCCATTGCTCGTGTTTTTTGAACCAAACAAGTGTCTTCTTCTTATTGGTGTCCTTTAGTAGTGGTTTCTTTGCAGCAATTCGACCATGAAGGCCTGATTCACGCTGTCTCCTCTGAAGAGTTGATGTTGAGATGTGTCTGTTACTTGACCCCTGTGAAGCGTTTTATTTGGGCTGCAATCTGAGGTGCAGTTAACTCTAAATGAACTTGTCCTCTGCAGCAGTCCTCATGAGTCAGTTTCATCATAGCGCTTGATGGTTTTTGCGACTTGAAGAAACTTTCAAAGTACTTGAAATTTTCCGGATTGACTGACCTTCATGTCTTAAAGTAATGATGGACTGTCGCTTCTCTTTGCTTATTTGAGCTGTTCTTCCCATAATATGGACATGGTCCTTTACTAAACAGGTATATTGTCTGTATACCACCCCTACCTTGTCACAACACAACTGATTGTGTCAAATGCATTAAGAGCAAAATAAATTCCACAAATGAAATTTTAACAAGGCACACATGTTAATTGAAATGCTTTCCAGGTGACTACCACAAGAATCTGGTTGAGAGAATGCCAAGGGTGTGTAAAGCTGTCATCAAGGCAATGGGTGGCTACTTTGAAGAATCTATCATCTAAAATAAATGTTGATTTGTTTAACACTTTTTTGGGTTACTACATTATTCCATATGTGTTTTTTCATAGTTTTGATGTCTTCACTATTATTCTACAATGTAGAAAATAGTGAAAATAAAGAAAAACCCTTGAATAAGTAGATGTGTTCAAACTGTTGACTGGTACTGCAATAAAAAAGTAAAACAGGTACAATCACCAGCAATTCAGCTAAAAATATATATAATCTGTTCCGAGGGAATTCCCACAGATAAAAAAGTAACATACTTCTCCAAGATCGTTTTCATTAGGCACCAAACAAAAGAAAACTCACTGACACAAGGAATGGACTACCTGGACTTGCCCAATAAGAAATACTCATTTCCGTTTCTGTTGCAAAACGTTTCAAAGTGTTCTGGTTCCGTTCCATAATGAACACGACCCAGGAGCTCAGGCAGAGGCAGCAGCCTTTGAGACAGCTATAATTGTCACAGTGCTGAGCCATGGAGCTCAAGACTTTTCCAGGAGCGGCTCTGTCTGTCGGGGGCTCTGGGGAGGGACAAGAGGTCTTGGATGGCTTCATTATTATGACAAGGTCAATACACTCAGCCTCAAACATGACAGCTAGACAGGCAACTCCGAGGTCACACCTAGAGGAGACGCCTGCATGTAATAAGGACCATTTTTACATTCAAGCCACAGATGCACATTCTGACTGGCCTCCCAACTCTCTCCCTCCCATTTTCACTTATTGACACATTTTTACCAAAGTCATATTTCATTGTGATTTGACAAAATCACCTTGAGCGGAGCAAACGAACGGAACACAGCCTGATTGAATTCTCTCTAAACTATACTGACTACAGGGGGAAGAGGTAGAAGGTAAGCTAAGGTAGAGGTTTCGCACTCTTAGTCATTTGTAAGGATTTTGACATTCCCCTATCTGGAATCATCAAAACTAAAAGTTAACAGCAAGGCGCCTCAGAAATAATGCAGCCAAGGCAGCAGCAGCAATCCATGTAATGTTCTCTTTTTGTGGTGCTTTTAAAGGGGAATTGCACATGCTGTTATGGCCTCGTTTTTTTGCCTTTCTCCTCAAGAAATGCTGGCGGCCACGACAGAAGCCAACCATGAGTTGGCTTGGAGGTGTGATTTGATGTGGATGTTTCTTCAGTGTATCCTTGCCACCACCAAAACCCACCCATCTGTCAGCACCTTGCCTGCAGCTGTCCCCCCACTCAATCACAACAAATAACTACAGGCAGATGTATGGTGAGATGCCGGAGCAAGCTTTGAATAGGTCAGTAGCCTACAGAGTAATATGAGAAAGCAATTGATGAATTGATGTAGATATTCTAAACTACGTGTTTTGATAACTTTCAAATGTAGTAACAGGTCCGTGTAGAATAACCAACCCTTTACATAATACCATAGAATCAGTATTCTGCTAATATAACAATGACCACCTTTCATCTTTCATTGTCCTTCCCAGCCGATACAGATACTGTTCCTATCAGTCAGGCTACCTTGTCAAACATGTCAGAGTGGTCATACCTTCCTGTGTGGTGTTCCTGACCCCTGACCCTGGTGCAGAATACACAGGGTTTCTCCCCATGTTGACAGATACCAATAAATTCAATAATAAAAAAGACAATACAAGTAAAAGTTTTATGAACAAATTTAATGCAACATTTTAATGCAAAGTGACAGGTCTATCTCCATTCAGAAGACATCAGTATCAAGCCCGTCTTTCAGTCTGGACTTCATCGCATCACCTTGCAGGTCTCCATGTCCTGGCTCCATACATGTTTCTGTGAACACATACACATATAGTCACTGTTCTATTACCAATGGCAGTTAGGTTAGGTAATACCTGACACACAAACAGGTACTATGTGGAAGATTGAACAGGTCAGGGAAAAACCTACCCAATTATGGTCTCCCCATCAAACCACGGAGGCTGCCGTCTGGAAATAGCACCTCCAGTCCATCAGTAGAAATAGGCAGAGTTGAGGCAGAGTTCATCAGCAACACATGGAATGAAAAGGGTGTTGTTATTATTGTACATTTATGCTGTACCTTATTATTATTAATCACTTCATGGTGGATGTGTTGAGTGCCAGGCATCTCTGCGTCTCATGTATCTGTGAACACATAATGACTCTGATGATGATTTGAAAAAAAGTTGCATGAAAGGCATGAGCTCTGCTGTTTCCTGCGCAGGCTTGCACACACTTCACCAGTCTCATTCACAATTTGACAAGCACTTGATAATATTGTCACTACATCAGACTATTCTTAATATAATCTGGTCTTTACATATAGCCTATGGGTGGAATTAAAAAAGCATCATCCGTAGCCTGAACTCGAATAGCGAATGGAGGTTATGTGCGGTTATGTTTTTTATATGCAAACACAGGCAGCACATCCATAAGGCTAGGGGAAGCTTTTCCTAAAGTAAATTGAATTAAATTGCCTAAATACTGTATATATAGCCTTATTAGCCTACTCCTGTCTATACAGAAATAAATAAGCTACGAAAGAATGATTTAGTCACAGAGAACATTTATCTAGTCGGAAGGAAAGGCAGCACGCGTAGTTTGGGAAGACTATTGTTGAGTTGCAACTGTCTGAAAAGTACAGAGGCCAATATTTGAAAATACAATCGCCGGAAGACATGGTTTGGAAAGCAAATGGTTATTGCTGTAAAGAGAAGACAATGAAAAGACTAATCTGTCTTGTCGTTATCAACATTCTCAACTTAATTGAGCGAACAACAGAATAGCCTGTCTTATTGGCATCAGCAGAGCTCATCGGCAACATCCCCAGTGAGTCCGCAATGTGCATATTCACTATTTAGCATTGTTGACATAGTGCTACTTAAAAGTTAGTTTTTGCACAATAATTTCCTCCTTCAGTTTAGATGGACGTCATATTCTATTTGTGTCTAGTAGGCCTATTATATGGACATAATTTGTATTGATATGTTTGTCACTGTCAGCGGAGTAGGCTACCTTTTGTCCTAATAGAAAGGAGTCTGCTAATGTCTCCAGTCATATATAAAGTGTAGTAGAATTGCATGAAATGTGTTTATAGCAGGCCACATGCAAAGAAAGAAGAAACGTATCTGTTATAGCCTCGGCCTACTCTATATGCTGTACAGGCTCAGCCATGCGTTGTCCATTCTTGCAAACATGGACTGAGTTACATTATTATCCTAAATGATGACTGTCCAATCTACTCATCACATTATGAACAGTAGGCTATCTTACATAAGTCTGCAAAAGGGATGATGCATGGAATGCTTTTTTATAAAGGTGTATTTAATGGTGAAAATAAGCTTCCCCAAACTGTCCATCTCATGCGCCACCTTGCCAGGTTGTAAAGCTGATTAATGTGCTTCATTTTAAGAATTGAGCAAGAAATATAGCGGCACGATCCTCTTTCAAATAGTGGCCAATCAAAAGGAAGTTTTCACATGTGATTGCGCAATGACAGGGCTTATAAGAACATGTTTCACTCGGCTCTGTGGGCTATGGGCTATGGGCTCTCTAACTGTGTTCCAGGGGTCCTAGGACTATGGGCTATGGGCTCTCTAACTGTGTTCCAGGGGTCCTAGGACTATGGGCTATGGGCTCTCTAACTGTGTTCCAGGGGTCCTAGGACTATGGGCTCTCTAACTGTGTTCCAGGGGTCCTAGGACTATGGGCTATGGGCTCTCTAACTGTGTTCCAGGGGTCCTAGGACTATGGGCTATGGGCTCTCTAACTGTGTTCCAGGGGTCCTAGGACTATGGGCTATGGGCTCTCTAACTGTGTTCCAGGGGTCCTAGGACTATGGGCTATCTAACTGTGTTCCAGGGTCCTAGGACTATGGGCTATGGGCTCTCTAACTGTGTTCCAGGGGTCCTAGGACTATGGGCTATGGGCTCTCTAACTGTGTTCCAGGGGTCCTAGGACTATGGGCTACGGGCTCTCTAACTGTGTTCCAGGGGTCCTAGGACTATGGGCTATGGGCTCTCTAACTGTGTTCCAGGGGTCCTAGGACTATGGGCTATGGGCTCTCTAACTGTGTTCCAGGGGTCCTAGGACTATGGGCTATGGGCTCTCTAACTGTGTTCCAGGGGTCCTAGGACTATGGGCTATGGGCTCTCTAACTGTGTTCCAGGGGTCCTAGGACTATGGGCTATGGGCTCTCTAACTGTGTTCCAGGGGTCCTAGGACTATGGGCTATGGGCTCTCTAACTGTGTTCCAGGGGTCCTAGGACTATGGGCTATGGGCTCTCTAACTGTGTTCCAGGGGTCCTAGGACTATGGGCTATGGGCTCTCTAACTGTGTTCCAGGGGTCCTAGGACTATGGGCTATGGGCTCTCTAACTGTGTTCCAGGGGTCCTAGGACTATGGGCTATGGGCTCTCTAACTGTGTTCCAGGGGTCCTAGGACTATGGGCTATGTTTGGAGTTATTTGGCCACTTTAGTTGTGATACAAACATATCTGACTATTGGCTAGGGTACATGATGTGTGCAATTATGATTTGAAAAAGTACGGGTGAAAAAAGGCATGGGCTGTTTCTTGCCTTACTGCACACACTGGGCATTATTCACAAGTGATAATATTGTCACCCATCAGACAATTTTTAATTCCATATTGTCATTACAAACACTAAATAATATATGTGTGAAATGAGTTTTGATTTAGAATGGACCGTTATCATGCACCTGTCAGGAACAGGGGCAGGTGGGAAAAATGACATGTCATCTATGCACTTAAATAGAGAATGGAGGACGCTTTTCCCAACTAGACTATACTCCTGTTGTAAAGAGAAGCAATGTGCTTAATATTAGGAAGGTTGAGAAATAAATATAGTAGACCTAGAAAGCTGAAGGGATTCTCCTATTAGTAGAAGCCATCAAAACTATGTTTTCTCACACAATTGTATAGCGTATAGAAATGTTGCGCATCATGGGCTCTCATGAAGAAGTGTTTGATTTGATTTTCAATTGAATTTGCATTAATGTCCGAGTGGTTAGATGGACAATAGAGCCCTGACTACCAGGCCATTAGCAACTGACAGTTAGCAAGTTTGGTAGGCTACTGATGACCATCAGCAGCATCGGAGCGCAGTTTTGGAGAAGCCTTTTTACCGTGACTAAACGGTCATGTGGAATTTGACTGTGGTCATGACACGTGACCGCCGGTGTGGCGGAAATGCTGTCGCCGTAACAGCCTTAGGCAAGAGGTGAGGCTGGAAGTGAGGTCTTTCCCAGAGCCCCATAGCAGCGTAGATCAGCTCCTGGCCCCTCATCAAACACTAACACACACATACACGCACAGAGCACCTATTACATTATCAATGGTAGTTACGATTAGCCTGGTGGAACCAACCTGATCACGGCGTTCACCTTTCTTTTTTACTTTAGATATCATAAAATGTGAAGTGAAATAGAATGGTGAACACAGCGGTCAGGCTGGTTCCACCAGGCTAGGTTATGCCCTGGACATTATATGGTAAACATAGCGGTCAGGCTGGTTCCACCAGGCTAGGTTATACCCTGGACATTATATGGTAAACACAGCGGTCAGGCTGGTTCCACCAGGCTAGGTTATGCCTTGGACATTATATGGTAAACATAGCGGTCAGGCTGGTTCCACCAGGCTAGGTTATGCCCTGGACATTATATGGTAAACATAGCGGTCAGGCTGGTTCCACCAGGCTAGGTTATGCCCTGGACATTATATGGTAAACATAGCGGTCAGGCTGGTTCCACCAGGCTAGATTATGCCCTGGACATTATTGGATAAGAGCGTCTGCTAAATGACTTAAATGTAAATGTTAAATGTAAATTATACCCTGAACATTATATGGTAAACATAGCGGTCAGGCTGGTTCCACCAGGCTAAATTATGCCCTGGACATTATATGGTAAACATAGCGGTCAGGCTGGTTCCACCAGGCTAGATTATGCCCTGGACATTATATGGTAAACATAGCGGTCAGGCTGGTTCCACCAGGCTAGATTATACCCTGGACATTATATGGTAAACATAGCGGTCAGGCTGGTTCCACCAGGCTAGGTTATACCCTGGACATTATATGGTAAACATAGCGGTCAGGCTGGTTCCACCAGGCTAGATTATACCCTGGACATTATATGGTAAACATAGCGGTCAGGCTGGTTCCACCAGGCTAGATTATACCCTGGACATTATATGGTAAACATAGCGGTCAGGCTGGTTCCACCAGGCTAGATTATACCCTGGACATTATATGGTAAACATAGCGGTCAGGCTGTTTCCACCAGGCTAGATTATACCCTGGACATTATATGCATCTAAAAAAAGAAAATAAGCAACAAGTAATGTAATTTTACATAAATGATGTTTCACAATTGGGTTATCAAATGTATCAATGTAATGAAGTGGGTTACCTTTTGTATTTGTACAAATGATGAGCCTGTGGAAGCTGTTGCCGCTGACAGGTGAAGGTTGCTGGCCGGATACTCGCCAACATGTAGCTGACTGTTCCATTCAAGTTTCAGGTTTCAAGTTTCACATTTTAATGTCACATGCTCAAGTAGAGTGAAATTACTTCCTTGAAAGCTCTACACCCAACAACGCAGTAATCAATATCAATGTAGTACTAAACATAACATAAGGTAGAAAAAACACATGAGGGATAAAAATAAGAAATAAGAAGAGAAGTAAGTTAGCTATATGCAGGGTCATTTTGTATAGGGGTAAGGTGACTAGTAGTAGCAGCATATTTACTGTGATGATTGTATGTGCGTGTGTGTAGAGTCAGTAGAAATGTGTGTGCGTCTAATGTGTGTGCAAGCAAATTAAGTGTGTGTGTGTGGTGAAGTGTCAGTGTGCGTGAGTGTGTAGAGTTCTGTGCATGTGCATAGAGACAGTGGGAAAATAAAATACAAGGGACCACTCAGATAGTCAGTGTAGCAATTGTGTTTGCTATTAAGCAGTCTTTATGGCTGTGGGATAGACATTGTTCAGGAGCCTGTCGGCTCCACGTGCGGAAGCAGAGAGAACAGTCTATGGAAGGGGTCATCAACTAGATTCTGCCGCGGGACAATTTTTTATTGAGTGTATGGTCAGGGGGCCTGGAACATAATAACAAATAAATTGTAGATTGCAAATTGACCTCAAGAAGACCAAACCAATATCATCTTTGACTAAAACATAATTATTTCAAACCCTGCTTACATTTGTATATGATCACATATGCATTACATAACCAAATGTATGTGGACACTGCTGGTCGAACATCTCATCCCAAAATCATGGAGTTGGTCCCCCCCTTTGCAGATATAGCATCCTCCACTCTTCTGGGAAGGCTTTCCACTTGTTCCACACTGTTGGAACATGGCTGCAGGGACTTGCTTCCATTCAGCCACAAGAACATTAGTGATGTCGGGCACTGATGTTGGGCGATTAGGCCTGGCTCGCAGTCGGTGTTTCAATTCATCCCAAAGGTGTTCGATGGGGTTGAGGTCAGGGCCCTGTGCAGGCCAGTCAAGTTCTTCCACACCGATCATGACAAACCATTTCTGTATGGACCTTGTTTGTGCACTGGGTCACTGTCATGCTGAAACAGCAAAGGGCCTTCCCAAAATTGTTGCCACAAAGTTGGAAGCACAGAAGAGTCTACAATGTCATTGAATGCTGTAGCATTAGGATTTCACTTCACTGGAACTAAGGAGCCTAGCCTTAACCATGAAAAACAGACCCAGACCGTTTTTCCTCCTCCACCAAACTTTACAGTTGGCACTATGCATTCGGGCAGGTAGTGTTCTCCTGGTATCTGCCAAACCCAGATTCGCCAGATGGTGAAGCGTGATTCATCGCTCTAAATAACGTGTTCCCACTGCTCCAGAGTCCAATGGCGGCGAGCTTTACACCACCGACACTTGGCATTGCACATGGTGATCTTAGGCTTGAGTGCGGCTGCTCGGCCATGAAAACCCATTTCGTGAAGTTCACGACAAACATTTATTGTGCTGACGTTGCTTCCAGAGGCAGTTTGGAACTCGGTAATGAGTGTTGCAACCGAGGAGAGATGCGCTATGTGCTTCGGCTGTCCCATTCTGTGAGCTTGCTACCACTTCGCAACTGAGCCGTTGTTGCTCCTAGACGTTTCCACTTCACAATAACAGCACTTACAGTTGACCGGGGCAGTTCTAGCAGGGCAGAAATTTGAAGACCTGATTTGTTGGAAAGGTGGCATCCTATGACGGTGCCACGTTTAAAGTCACTGAGCTCTTCAGTAAGACCATTCTTACTGCCAATGTTTGTCTATGATTGCATGGCTCTCTGCTCGATTTTATACACCTGTCAGCAACGGGTGTGGCTAAAATAGCCGGATCCACTAATTTCAAGGGGTGTCCACATACTTTTGTATATATTGTGTATTTCCCACACCTCCCTGTGGAGTGCACCATCTGTCCCCCATAGCAGAGAATGACTTGTCCAGCTTTAGACAAAGCAGGCAGTTTGAGTTTAGCAGGCAGTAAGTATAGAGTGGAGGGGTCTGGTAACTGGCCCTGTTCAGAGTAGGGATCTCCCTCCCTCCTTCCTCCCAGCCAGCTGCTGAAGGCTGTCTGTCACTCAGTCACCCTGCCTCCCCCTTCGCACAGCACTGAGAGCCAAGCCAGTCCACTGCTCCACTTCCTGCAGCATGGGGAAAACACTTAGGGAGGAGAACAGGACACTTTCCAGTTCTCCAATGTGTCCAGAGTGCTCTCTCTCTCACACGCTGGCTGTTTGACAGTGATATTTCTTCTGTATTTACAGAGAGTGCAGTAGAATGGATGGCGTTGTGTAAAAGTCCCTCTGCAGTGAGAAAAGGCCATACAGGTGTCGGTTGTACCATGTTGCCTGCATAGGTTTCATGAATTGATGATGGGTGCTGCAGTACTGTACATGGGAGAGGGTGGGACTGGAGAGCGGCTATGAAATGCTCTTATCACTCAAGGAGCTCTGAGTGAAGATAACCAGCCTGGTTGTCGGCTCTCACCCGAAACAATAGAATAGACAGGGAGGAAAGAGTAGGGAAAGTGAAAGAGGGTGAGTTAACCGTGGATTGCAGGGAGAGGTGAACACTGGCACTGAACAATGTGGCACTCTGTGAAATGACAGGCTTAGTTGAACAATGTGAGATAGGACACTCTCACAGTGTAAGAGGTAACACAATTACTTCTCTGCCTCTGTAATCCATGGGCTACGGGGTGTGGGAATCGACACATCCACTTTGCCATTGCGTGCCATGTAAAAGGATGAATGCCAAACGCTGGGCAGGCAGGTAGGCTTGTGCTGCTTTGCTTCCAGTCGAACGCCAGGTTCTGTTACCGACTACATTTGAATGAAAAGCTGCTCATCTCCCTCCTTCCCAGCTTCCGTCTCTCTCCACCTTCATGACCAGATCTATGACTAAGTGAATTAAACTTGAACGTACACCATAAACCAGCCTTGTTCGGCCTCTTTGTAGGTCACCACACAGCACATGTGCATGCCTGAGAGACTTTATCATAACCTCTTTCTTCCATGCTTTATTTAGGTCCTTTGCCCTTTTCTTCATTCAGTGACATTATTGTTCAATGGCGTCCCTTGGAGGAAAAAGCCCTGAACTCTCGACATAAATAGGTTATAGTAGTGTGACCTAATCTGGACATTTTGAGACATCAGCCTTTGGCCGATGGGAAGTGATGGTTTAGACAGTGAGCCAGTGAGTAAGCGTATCGGATGAGGTAAAGTGGCATTAGCTGTTGATGAATCACTTTTTAATGATATACTGACTGAGTGGCTAGCTGCAGCCCTGGCCCCGCGCTCTGATCCAGGTCACTGAGCTCAAGCGGCTGTTTGATATGCTTCTAGTAGCAAATACTGCTGCTGCTGTATACCGCAGGCATCCTGTTGTTGGCACTCGACCCTTTAACTGCACCCCCTGTTCAAATCACTCTCCTTCCTTCTGCCTCTCTCTGGGTCTCTATCCATCTGCTCCCCTCTCTTCCCCTCTCAACCCCTAAACTATCCTCCCACCCTCACTCAACTATTTCTCTCCCTCTCCTTTCTCTGTCGCTATCCATTCCCATCTCTCTCTCAAAATCTCCGCACTGTCTCCTCTTAATTCCCCTCCCTCTCTACCCATTGGTGTCCTGTCTCTTTGTAGATGAAAGCCTTCCAGTGCCGCTGTCTCGTTGGTTCATAACTAAGTGCTAATGTGAAGTGTGACAGCGGAACTGTAAGAGACGAGGGCCACACTAGGTTGAGTTGAATGAATCATGGGATTGTGTCGTTCCTCTCCATACCGCTGCGATGTGTGTGTGTGTGTGTGTGTGCATCGGTTTGTGCGAGCATGCATACATGTGTATGTATTAACGTGTTTTCTGTGTCTCTCTGTCTGTGCCCGTTAGGCCAGCTGTCACTATTGGAATACTCACTGCAGTCTCCTGTGTACACTCTACACTGCTCCCACGGCGCAGCGAGTCACGCACACTATCTGTCTACAGTCAGGGACAGTCAACCCTGTAACTCTCCTCTCAGTTGGTGACAATTAAGCCCTGAAGGTTAAAGTGTATCTTTAACCTCCTGGGAATTGCAGTCTTCTAGTTATTTGTTTTTTTTTGTCCCCAGGGTATTGCTGTGAAGGTCTGCCTCCATTTGAAGTCAACCTAATTAGAATGCATGCCATGACGGTAGGTATTCTGAGGTTCCCGCATGACTGCTGACAGCATTTATTTTTGTAAGTTAATTAGCTAAGCCTTTTTCATGATTGAAGGATGGCAGCATACCAAGAAGTGTCTAATTGGGGGTGTAGAACTCAGTTAATGTAAAAGCAGGTTATCAGTCATTCTTGTAGTAATTATGACGCACATCTCGATATCTCTTTATTCTGTTAATTATGACACGCAGTAATTGCTGGATTCAAGAGACGTACTCATTTAAGAGAATACTTCAAGTTGAGTTGGAGTTTTAGTCATTTCGCAGACGCTATTATCCAGTCAGTACATACAACCCAAGTCGAGCAGGAAAAATGTACCACATATTACAGTTATTGCAAGTAGACCCTTATTTGAAATAGCCGAGTTGAAGAGTTCCTGGTTATTTTCAATATACGGAAGTAGAGACAGGACTGAATAAATCAACAAAGTAGAAAAAAAACGGAAGTTGATCCGAGGTAAGGAGGGAAGATGAAAAGAGGTCTAAAAACAGCGCCTGAGATCTGTTGAAGCAGTGACACAGACAGGTTCTGGTCCCCACTCCAGTCACATGCTGGACACATAATGTTCAACACAACACCTTTTACTTCACCAAACAGCTTGCCAGCTGACGATCCGTCTCCTTGATGATTGAGCGCACACTCATTCTGTGTCTTTGCGCTTGATAGGTTACGATTGATGCAAATACATGCACGCACACACTCTCTCCCGCGCAAAAACACCACACACACACATATACACAGATCCTAGGTTTTGTTCAAGCTCAATTACACTAACCGCAAAGACATTCCCCCATTCGATACATATTCATAAGATCATAGTAACCCGAAAAACTGCATCAAATTCACGCGTCGGTTAGAAAGGATCTGCTGAAATCATTTAAGCCAACTCAGAGATCCAGCAGAGACCAGCTAACATGACTCCGGAGCTTATGGCCCGAGCTCCTGCCCCATTACAAATGGTTCATTTACTATTTAATATCAAAGGGTATGAGGAGGGGGAAACACTTTTACGACCAGCAGAACTCATCAATCAACCTCTCCAGTCGCACATTCTCCTTGCTGCTTAAAATGCTACCTAGCCCCACGGTGCACTTTTCTCCTTTTTCTGAAACCTGCTTGGAATGACAATTTCCTCCCCTGTTTAACATTTGGCTGGGCTCTCATACTGTGTTGTGGTTTACACCGGGAGAAGTCAGGGACATGCCATATGCACGGCATATTTCTGTCAGACAGTCAGTGCTGCGTGACTGCGGGAAGAGAGAGACACTTTAAAAAATTTAGGGGGAAAGTAACCCTGTTCTTGTTTAGTGATGATACAGAGGGATATATGAGTACACAGGCCCGGGGGAGTTGGGTAAAAACAGCACACAGTGTGTGTGTGTGTGTGTGTGTGTGTGTGTGTGTGTGTGTGTGTGTGTGTGTGTGTGTGTGTGTGTGTGTGTGTGTGTGTGTGTGTGTGTGTGTGTGTGAGAATGTCCTCAGACAAACTGATGAGCTGCTGAGGCAAATGAGGGAAGGTGAAGTTAAGTTCCTCACTGACAAAAACACATTACACAAGTGTTCCACAAATGTTCCTTGTGCCTCGATGGCCCCGCTTTAGTGTTGACAAGCAAAATCATATATTTTTATCAGACACCTTTGATGTCCAAATGGGTTCATGTACTGTAAGTTGTGGTGGCGGGTGCCACGGTGTTTCCCCGATTCTGGTGTTAGTGCTGCTCTGCTCCTGTCCTGGTCATTACATTGACCTGAAGAGGACACGGAGCAAAGGGGAGCAGGGACAACTGGGGCCTAGCTTTCCTCACTAAATAAGACTGACCTTTTACTCCAGTGAAAACATATCCTCTCCTATTCCCAATGTGGTGTTGTTAATATAGTACAATATAATATATGCCATTTAGCAGACACCTTTATCCAAAGTGACTTACAGTATTGTGAGTACATACATTTTTGTATATATGGCCCCAGGAGGGAATTGTTAAACTATAGAACCGGATGACTCAACTGCCATTCTGTCTGTCTCCATTGCCAAACCTTCCTTCATCTACTTCCTCATTATTCTGATGGACTTGAGCCACAACGTAAAATAAGCACTTAGAGGCAATTAAGAGTCAATTAAGCCTGCAAAGTGCCTGACTGCTGGGATCGAAAAACCTATAAACTCCCAGGTAAAGCGGGCCAAGGTTGGCTACTCTTTACTTCACAGAGGATGGCCCACCTCTCATTCCAGAAACTGTACTGTACCCACCACCAGAGAACTGGGACGGCAGAGCCATCGATGTATACAAACCTTGGATTGCTGATGATATGTATTGGCCATTTAGAGGCTTTGACGCCACGGGTCGGCCATATGGGCAACATCCAGTAAGAGCAGTCCTTCATAGGAATGTATGGAATTCTACACGATTTCAACTAAATGTTTCAAGGACAAAATTACATGTATTTAAGTATTTCATTTTTATGTTTAGCTCACATAATATAGTTAAAGAGTCTGTAATAGAATAAATGTGGCAAAAACGAATGTAGAGATTAATACATGCATTTCTATAGCTTACAAAATATTTTCTTACAGCGGTGGGGGAGTGCCAAGATGGAGGCACGATGGCTTCAACACCGCTCCACCTATCAGTCATCTGGTGTATATATACATTGTTGGGCAGATCTTACAGATGCACACCAGGGGATGTTGGAAGTTAAATCTTTAAATGAGTCAGATTGCTGTGGCTGCACCGAAGAACAGATATAGCGAACCGGGAGCACGTATGGCTTCAGAGAGGATAATTGCGAAAGCGCCTTCAATCTATTAAAGTGAAAGATTAAAAGAAAAAGAAATTTACTTTCTGCAATGGTTTAATAACTCAATGATTAAAACAAATAGACAATTAACCTGCGGGTCACCATTGAAATGCATGATATGATGCAGGCATAGACTCAGAATGGCTGCTAACTCGAGCTTGATACACCGATTTAGGGTCCATCCAAAATGGCACCCTATTGCCTACTTTTGACCACTATATATTGAATAAGGTGCCATTTCAGACACAGCCAATTCAGTTAGATCCCTACACGGAGTGTACATGGGTACCATCAGGAATCCTAAAAACGGTATAATTTAAGCCTACGTTCATATGGCCATCTGTTTTCTTTAAGCACTATACTGATCATGTATACTGTATGTGACTAATACAGTCGTAGAGAGAGGTGTGTTGTTGACGTTCTAACGTAGGGGTTCTTAAAGTGTGGTCCGCAGGGGTTCTTAAAGTGGGGTCCCCACTGCAGGGGATCCACGGCCAGTTCTCAATATATAGTGCCGTGAAAACAGTATTTTCCCCCTTTTCAAAAACTTCAAATTTGTTGCGTTTGAACCATTTTCATGTTGACTTGATTGTGTGTTTTGGATCATTGTCTTGCTGCATGACCCAGCTGTGTTTCAGCTTCAGCTCACAGACATATGGCCTGACATTCTCCTGTAGAATTCACTGATACAGAGCACAATTCATGGTTCCTTATATTAAAGGCAAGTTGTCCAGGTCCTGAGGCAGCAAAGCATCCCCAAACCATCACACTACCACCACCATACTTGACCGTTGGCATGAGGCTCTTACTGAGGAATGTAGTGTTTGTTTTTTACAAGGCAAAATGGGACTCATTTCATCCAAAAAGCACCTGGAAGCACCTGGATGGTCATCAAGACTCTTGGAAGAATGTTCAATGGACAGATTAGTCAAAAGTATCACTTTCTGGACGACACGGGTCCCGTTATGCCTGGTGAAAACCACTGCACTGCCGAAGTCACAGTAAAACCTTTTCGTTTTTTTTTTTTTACCTCACTTGAGTGTTCTGATTATGAGGGGGTCCCTGATTAATTTTCTATCACAAAAGGGCTCCCTAGACCCCAAAAGTTTGAGAACTCCTGTTCTAAAGAACCTAACGCACCACGGGTAACTCACACAGGGATGTTACACAAGACCGAAGACATCAATCAGCATGCAACTGAAGTCATCTAAAATGCAGCACAAAATAATGACTGAAGTCATGCATTTACATTTCTCCAGAACCTCTTATCCAGTAGGAAAGGGGATATATATTTGTATACTTCTCATACTAGTCCCGTGTGGGAATTGAACTCACAAACCTGGCGCTGCACATGCCATGCTCTAGCAACTGAGCCACACTCCACACTGATTCAATGAGCCTCCTGAAAATGATGATATCTCCTTCACTTCATCAGCCCTTTAACCTGGCTTCAGCCCATTGACTGGACTACATCCATAGTTTACACTCAGAGGACAGGGAGAGTAGAGGAGAAAAGAGGAGGTTATTTGGACATCCGGTTTGTACTCAAACCTCCTCCATTTTACGCCACACACGCTCCACAAATGCTAGCAGGCTCAAGCCATATTTCTTCATATCATTGCTGCGTTTGGAGATGAGCTCAAGTTACGTTTATCAACACAGAGCTGAGACTAAATTAGCATGCAAATAGGACGCAATGTTTCTGTCCTTTGAATTTTCTACTTAGGGATTCATGTAACCCAACTCTGGATATTTGGAAAAATACAGTCTGCTATCTCAAGTGTATAAATTACCCTGAATAACATTCAACCTGTAGAAACACACTTAAAAATACAGGAAAACAGGAATAAAAGCAAATACTTGACATATCTGCACTGATTTTAATCCGTGGCAATTGCTGTCCCTGAGTATCATACATGTTTAATGTTCAAAGCTGTGCCAAGACTGGGCAAACATATAAAAACATCCCATTTACTTCACACAAATTAAACCAGGTGAACCAGGTGGATTTAAAGACAACACCCATCCCTGAGCACAATAAATGCTTAATATTCAAGGGCCAATGCAAAAAAAACTGTTTAAAAAAACATATCAAAGACATCCCACTCACTTCACACAAATTTGTATTAGTAGTCAATTCAAATCAAAACATTTTTTGTCACAGGTGTAGACTAACAGTTAAATACTCACTTATGGGCCCTTCTCAACAATGCAGAGATAGAGAAAATATAGAAATTATAGAAAAGTAAAAACACATAATACCCCGAACAAAAATGTTAATGTAACATGTAAATTGTTGGTCCCAAGTTTCATGGGCTGAAATAAAAGATCCCCCCAAAAAAATGTATCAAATGTTTCCAGTTTTGAGGGAGCATGCAATTGGCATGCTGACTGCAAGTATGTCCACCAGAGCTGTTGTCAGATAATTTACTGTTAATTTCTCTACCATAAGCCGCCTCCAATGTCGTTTTAGAGAATATGGCAGTACGTCTAACTGGCCTCACAACCGCAGACCACGTGTATGGTGTTTTAACATGGAGAACAGAGTGCCCCATGGTGGTGGTGGTATTATGGTATGGGCAGGCGTAAGCTATGGACAACGAACACAATTGCATTTTATAGATGGCAATTTGAATGCATAGAGATACTGTGACGTAATCCTGAGGCCCATTGTCGTGCCATTCAACCGCTGCCATTACCTCATGTTTCAGCATTATAATCCACAGCCCCTCATCGCAAGGATCTGTACACAATTCATGTACAAGTACATGTACAACAGCATGTTCCAGTTCCCGCCAATATCCAGCAATTTCGCACAGCGATTGAAGTGGAATGGGACAACATTACACAGGCCACAATCAACAGACTGATCAACTCTATGCGAAGATGTGTCGCGATGAATGAGGAAAATGGTTGTCACACCAGATACTGACTGGTTTTCTGATCCACTCCTCTACCTTTTTTTAAGGTATCTGTGATCAACCGATGCATATCTGTATTCCCAGTCATGCAAAATCCATAGACTAGGGCCTCATTAATTTACTTAAATTGACTGATTTCCTTAAATACACTAACTTTTTGTTCAGTATGATAAATACACAATGAATAACGATAACTTGGCTATATACACAATGTACCAGTACCGAGTTGATGTGCAGGGGTACGATGTAATTGAGGTAGATATGTACATTTAACTAGGAATGAAGTGACTATGCAACAGGATAGATAATATAGAGTAGCAGTGGTGAATCAAAAATAGTTAGTGCAAAAAGGGTCCGGGTAGATATTTGGTTAACTATTTAGATAACTATTTAGCAGTCTTGTTGCTTGGGGTAGAAGCTGTTCAGGGTCCTGTTGGTTCCAGACTTGGTGCATCGGTACCACTTGCCGTGTGGTAGCAGAGAGAACAGTCTATGACTTGGGTGGCTGGAGTCTTTGACCATTTTTAGGACCTTCATTTGACACCGCCTGGTATAGAGGTGCTGGATGGCAGGGACCTCGGCCCCAGTGACGTACTGGGCCGTACGCACTACCGTCTGTAGTGCCTTGCAGTCGGATTCCAAGGAGTTGACATAACAAACAGGGATGCAGCCAATCAAGATGCTCTCAGTGGTGCAGAACATTTTCAGGATCTGAGGGCCCATGCCAAATCTTTTCAGAGGCGTTGTTGTTCCATTTTCACAACTTTGTTGGTGTGTGTGGACAATGATAGATTCTTAATGATGTGGACACCGAAGAACTTGAAGCTTTCAACTAGCTCCGAGCACTCACCATCGATGAGTGCTCGGCCCTCTGTTTCCTGTAGTCAACGATCAGCTCCTTTTTCTTGCTGACGTTGAGGGTGAGATGGTTGTCCTGGCACCACACTGCCAGGTCTCTGACTTCCTCCCTATAGTCTCATCGTCTTCAGTGAACAGACCTACCACCATTGTGCCGTGGGCAAACGTAATGATATTGGAGTCGTGCTTGGCCATGCAGTCGTGGGTGAACAGGGAGTACAGCACGCACTCCTGAAGGGCGTCCGTGTTGAGGGTCAGCGTGGCTGATGTGTTGTTGCCTACCAGTAACCACCTAGTGGTGGCCCGTCAGGAAGTTCAGGATCCAGTTGCAAAGGGAGGTGTTCAGTCCCAGGGTCCTTAGCTTTGTGATGAGCTTGTAGGACACTATGGAGTTGAAAGCAGAGCTGTAGTCAATGAACAGCATTCTTACATGGTGTACCTCTTGTCAAGGTGGGAGAGGGCAGTGTGGAGTGCAATAGAGATTGCGTCATCTGTTTATCTGTTGGGGCGGTATGGCGAATTGGAGTGGGTCCAGGGTGTCTGGGATGATGATGTGGATGTGAGCCATGACCAGCCTTTCAAAGCATCTGATGGCTTCAGATGTGAGTGCTACGGGGCAATAGTCATTTAAACATGTTACCTTTCTGTTTTTGGGCACAGGAACTATGGTGGCCTGCTTGAAACATGTAGGTATTACAGACTGTGTCAGGGAGAGGAAAATGTCTGTGAAGACACTTGCCAGTTGGTCAGTGCATGCTCTAAGTATACTCAGACCTAGCATCCCTGTTTAGAGCGTGATCACGCGGTCGTCCGGAACAGCTGGACCTCTAATGCATGTTTCAGTATTGCTTACCTCGAAGCGAGCATAGAAGGCACTGTAATCTGTGATAGTTTGCAAGCCCTGCCACATCCAACTTGGCTCAGAGCCGGCATAGTAGGACTCGATCTTAGTCCTATATTGATGCTTTGTCTGTTTGATGGCTCGGCGGAGGTGGTAGCAGGTTTTCTTACAAGTGTCCGGATTAGTGTACCGCTCCTTGAAAGCGACAGCTCTAGCCTTGAGCACAGAGCGGATGTTGCCTGTAATCCATGGCTTCTGGTTGGGATATATACTCACGGTCACTGTGAACAGCCTCAACTCATCAAGGCATGGACTCTACAAGATGTCGAAAGCGTTCCACATGGATGCTGGCCCATAATGACTCCAATGCTTCACACAGTTGTGTCAAGTTGGCTGAATATCCTTTGGGTGTTGGAGCATTCTTCATACACACAGAAGAATGTTGTGTGAAAAACCCTGCAGAGCTATAGTTCTTGACACAAACCGGCGTGCCTGGCACCTACTACCATACCCTGTTCAAAGGCACTTCAACTTTTCATCTTGCCCATTCACCCTCTGAATGGCACACACACAATCCATGTCTCAATTGTCTCAAGGCTTATCCTCCCCTTCATTTACACTGATTGAAGTGGATTTAACAAGTGACATCAATAAGGGATCATAACTTTCACCTGGATTCACCTGGTCAGTATGTCATGGAAAGAGCAGGTGTTCTGTTTTGTGTACTCAGTGTATATTATCCATGTCCTCGTTCAGTCACAACTCTGAGAAACATGAGATATAACAGTTCTTCAGGTCCCGTTGATAGGATACTCTTGAATAGAGCTCGTCCAATTTTTTCTCCAGTGATTGTACGTTCACCAACAGAACGGAAAGTAGGGGCAGATAATATTTTTGCCAACGTAGTTTTGTCAGGGTGTCTCTCTTATGCTGTCTTTTCCTTTTCTGAGTCGCTGGGATTAGGGCAGCCCAAACAGAAATCAATGGAGCACACAGATGATTGTATTATCACATTCACATGAATTATTAAAACATTGCTTATGATTCTGTACAAATATCACTGATGTGGTAAAAAAAAAAGTGGGTAATAGATAAGACAAACAACCCGATATAAATGAAAAATGACATTGTTAGAATTGTGTTCTTTGCCAAGTTGAGATGTTCATATTGAAGTGTATCTTTTTTAAATAATTTTTAAAAACTTTTTTGATAAGATTAGTAAAGATTTTCTCAGGGGATCCCACATGGCGCCCCGACTCCAAGTCTGTCTCAGTAACTACACTACTATCAGTAAAGCAAGTTATGAGAACTTAGTAGCCTATTTCCTGCTCCTGCTGAGGTAGGCTTCGTTTAACGTTAGCTTCTTACTTCATCCATCTAGCTGGCCTTTCAATTTTATTACAGTACAAGTCTCTGCTGGCAGTTAGTCACGTGACTGACTGACATATCAACACAGCAAATTGTCCAGTGTTACCTAGTGTTGTCTTTTCAGTGTAACATTTCTCGTGTTGACTCAGGATTTCAATTAAGAGTGATATTAACAGTCAAGTGGTGTTAATAACCAGTGTTGAGTGTTAATAACCAGTGTTGAGTGTGATTGTGTCAGTTTAACTCTGTGGAGAGTAAAACATTCCCATCAAAACCAGCGCCCATCATTATCAGATTTCCCAGCATGCTGTACTGCAGATAGAAATGTTTTGGATTGTTTTCAATATCTGTGTTTTTGCATTGATTGATTGATTCATCTTATGCTACACAAAGATAAATACCATACATTTTTCTAAACTAATTCAATCAATTATTTAATGCACTCTTTACTGAGATGGTTGTTCCACATTCCACAATGTTTGTTCCAGTTTAAATGGTTGTTCCAGTTTAAATGGTTGTTCCAGTTTAAATGGTTTAGCCAGTCTCCTCATAATGTCCCTAACCCTGAACGTCATTCTGAATCGAGGTCCGGGGTGAGCAGTATGTCCTGCGCCGCCGACTCGTTGAAGTAAAAATATTCATCCAAAGTGAGGTTAGTGATCGCTGTTTTGATGTCCAGAAGCTCTTTTCGGTCATAGGAAACGATGCTGGAAACATTATGTGCAAATAAAGTTTAGATCTACGCAAAAACACAAAATACAGAATTGTTCAGGAGCCCGTAAAACGGCAGCTATCCCTTGCAGCACCGTTTTCACTCACTCACTCACTCACTCACTCACTCACTCACTCACTCACTCACTCACTCACTCACACACACAGTGCAGGCTGAAAGATGCAGAGTTGACACTCCTCCATGGAATATGAACTGCAGTAATGCTCCACTTGTCTATGTGTCCCATGACAGAGACAGAGAGCTGTGTGATGAAAGACCCAGAGAACTACTTCTGCACGGGGAAAAATGAAGACCGAGCAACCCTGCAAAATTATCCATCAAGAGACGTCTCTCATCAATTCACCTGACTTCATTCACAGCGGGAAGGACTGATGCAGGGAGTTATAGGGCAGGAAGTGAGAGAGGGAGGGAGGAGAAGAGTTCAATAGGACCCCAAGGCTGGAGATACAGCAGAGATTTACATGAGAATCATGCAGGGCCATAGCTACATATGAGGACACTATATTTTTGTCTATTTTTTTTAGGGGGTCAGTCGGGGTCTCAATTTACTAAAGTTGCAATTGCGAAACTTGGTTGTGCATCAGCAGTTTTCCTCGTTATTTGTTACTGACAGTCAATAAATGAGCCATGTCAGATTGGTAAATTAGTCTAGTTACTCTAGCCTGCTATGTAAACGTGTAGAAATCATGGCTAACGTGCCCAGGGCCCCATTGATTTTGTTATTCATGCTCACTCACATATCATATTAACCATGGCATATATCATTAGGGATTAACACGGGTAATCGGGATCCCAGGACTGTTCTGGGACCACTCTTCAGATTTCCTGAATAAATGTAATGACAAGACCCGGGAAATTACAACATTTTGTCAAAAAATAAAATAGCACATCATCCAAACAGGTTGTCGCATGGAAGCCATTAGATTAGCCTAGTGTATTTACTTCACACAAAGTCTACAATGTTATGGACTACTCAGGGTGCGCTCTGTGCGTGCTATGTGTAGATATAGCCTACCACCACTGCTGAAATGAGCTGAATTCATTGAGGAACATGATAACACTCTGAATTTATGAACGTCTGTTTTGCAATTCACAACAATGTCATTGCCGATCATAGTTAGGCCTACTCTTATCATTACTGAATATCAGTTTCACTTGCTGTGAGATCTTTAGATATTGACGCAGCCAAGTCGGCAATGTGGCAAAGCGACAATCTTATTTTGGGAGAACCTGATATCTTGTTTTTAAACTCTTTAAATGGGCTCTTCCAATTTTTCGGTATTTCCAGGGACTCTCAGATAAATATGAATTATTCCCTGAATTGAAACCTGGTAGAGTTTTGGGAAAATATGAATGCCTATAAGTCATGGCAAAATGTGTAGAATTTAGGAAATTAGATTTAAAACTGCAACATTTTTGCTCTACCCCATTGCAAAATGAGTAGAATTGCAGTAAATTAGCTATACAACTAAACATAAAGAAAAGTTCTTAAGGCTTTTAACTTTTTAGAAATAAAATATTTTTTCTACTAACAGATCCCTCTGTACGTATTAAATTATAGTTTTTAATCTCGGTGCAGAGTTAATGTGAGTTAATGTGTAGAGGCTAATTGTACAGCTAGTAGATCCCCACAGTGGAGGTGTCATAAAACCTTGCGGTCAAACAGGGAAATGGTTCCAATCATTTTTCCACCATTCATTTTTCCCATAGGGGATTTTAGAAACACTTAAAATAGGGGCTGTGTTTCGTGTCGTCTTACCCTGGCGTGATGTTTTAATAACCATGTAAATCTCTCTAGGACAAGGTGACTTTTATCATTATATTCGAAGCTAGGTGGAAGCTAGGTGGAATTAATGCCAGGTCTGATCCATCTTCCAAAGCACTGGATTTTCCTTTCTGGGAGTTATTCCTTTGAGAAATACAATATATGCTATCCTGATCACAGCCCTATCTATAGGCATGACTGTTCGCAGCATGGGGCATGGATGAAAAACAAACTAAATTAGACAAGTGCAGTAGCAAACAATGAGGTGAATCCACAGAGCCATGAAGAAAAAAAAAAAATTTTCATTACTCAGGCCTGGCTTGTTATCATGTAGAAAGGGAAGAGTGGTGATCTCCTAGCGTGGGAGACACCTGAGTACACTCTCCCAGGACAAGGGCTGATACTGTTTAATATTTTGTTATAGTGTACTATTCTGCATGTTCCACTGTTGACATAAAGACCCAGGTTGAATCTCAAATGGCAACTTATAGTTCACTACTTTTGACCAGGGCGCATACGGCTCTGGTCAAAAGTAGTGCACTTGATAGGGAATAGGGTGCCATTTCAAACGCAGGCATTACCAGTCTGGGACACAGTCTCGCAATGAAGGGCGCACTTCTGAGTGATTACAGGAGTCGAACCACTGCGAATGGGCGATTTCAACAGATCCTATTGGGCGCGAAGCAGGAAATGTAACTAATGAAACCTCTAAACTGATGAAACATTAAACTAATGAAACATCCCCGGCTCTGAATGCTTTACAATACACTGAGATGAATGGGAGCAGCTCACCCAAATAATTAACTATACTGAGTCAGCGGCTGGCTGACAAGTCTGTCAGACTAATCTAGTGACTGAGGACAAATGCTGGGAGGGCTGCCTGGGAGGCTGTGGGAGACTCATTTACTGCATTTCTATACAACAACAAAAAATAAGTCAAATGCTATTTGTACAATTGTAATGTTATACCCCTGAAAGGGGGTGAATATGAGAAAGTATCCACACCGACACATAGTATCAGCAACTGTGCAGTCAGTTGTAATGATGAATTGCATAAAATGATCAACTCTTCTCATAGATACAGTATCTCTTTTCTCAAATGATATAATGTTCACATTTATATTCCTAGGCATTACTAATCAAGCTCTGCACAAACAGACAACAATGGAGCACACAGATGATCGTATTATCACATTCATTTTAAAAATATTATGAATAATTATTAAAAATTATTAAAATATTGCTCATGATTCTGTATTAATATCAGTGATGTGGTAAAAATAAAAGGTGGGTAATAGATAAGACCAACTGATATAAATAAAACATGACATTTTTAGAATTGTATTGTTAGCATTTTGAGTGCATTTTAATATAGGCCTAGTTGAAATGTTCATATTGAAGCGTATCTTTTTCATTTTTAAAAACGTTTTTGATAAGATTAGTAAAGATTTTCTCAGGGGATCCCACATGGGACCCCGATCCCAAGTTTTGGAGCCTCACCACTGAGTGCCACATCACTGTTTGTCTCAGTATCCTACACTCTGTAAAGCAAAGTTATGAGAACTTAGTAGCCTATTTCTTGCTCCTGCTGAGGTAGGCTTCGTTTAACGTTAGCTTCTTACTTCATCCATCTAGCTGGCCTTTCAATTTTATTACAGTACAAGTCTCTGCTGGCAGTTAGTCACATGACTGACTGACATATCAACACAGCAAATTGTCCAGTGTTACCTAGTGTTGTCTTTTCAGTGTAACATTTCTAGTGTTGACTCAGGATTTCAATTAACTCTGTAAGAGTGAAATTAACAGTCAAGTGGTGTAAAATAACCCCAGTGTTGGTGTTAATAACCAGTGTTGAGTGTGATTGTGTCAGTTTAACTCTGTGGAGAGTAAAACATTCCCATCAAAACCAGCGCCCATCATTATCAGATTTCCCAGCATGCTGTACTGCAGATAGAAATGTTTTGGATTGTTTTCAATATCTGTGTTTTTGCATTGATTGATTGATTCATCTTATGCTACACAAAGATAAATACCATACATTTTTCTAAACTAATTCAATCAATTATTTAATGCACTCTTTACTGAAATGGTTGTTCCACATTTCACAATGTCCCTAACCCTGAATGTCATTCTGAATCCAGTTTGCAGGTGAATAAAAATTCCAACTATTGGTCTTAACTCTGGCTGAAATGCAATAGGAATTACACATCACTTTGCTAGCCAGCATAATGTAACTTGCAGGCCTGACATGGCCTGTAAACCAGGAGGTTCTTAACACAACTGTGTTAGTATAAAACTTGGCCATCAAAGTAAGGCCAGATTATTTATTTAATGTATTGTCCTTAAGAGTTTAATTGTAATGATAACATTTTCTTTGTTTGGGGGATGTCTGTAGACAGGAGTTGCGGGACGATTTTAAAATAGCCTTATGTCTGGGATCTCGCACTGTCAACAGCTCTCTAGTTTTATGTACTTCTCTATCGAGCCGACTCTGAGCTGGGGTAGTTAATTTCACGTCTCAGGTGAATATGCTGCTAAAAAGGCAAATCCGGGAGGCAAATCAAGGGGATGCAGACGAACATAACGAACAAGCCACTGTTCATGATTCCACTCGTTCGCAAAGAGGCAGGTGCGATTACAACTTATATCAAACCAAGAATATAAGCGTTCAGAGCTTTGATCAACGCTGGGAGCAATATTTAGATGTTGACACAACTTTCTTACCGTATAAAACATATACAGTGTATAACATAGTATATAACATTGTTATTATTAGAAAACAATGACTGTGTCCTCATATGTAGTTTAGGCCTGGCTGATACTGAGTCTATGAAGGTTGAACATGAATGGGCTGTGGAGGCGAACCATCACCACCACAGTAGTCACCACTCAATCACATCGTACATTAGGTTACATACAACACTAGCCCATCAAGGGGATTTGATATACATACATATTTCCTGTCTACTTTGCTGATTTTGCTTGTCTGAAGCAGGGCCTCGGAGGCCCAAGGAACATTTGTGTAATGTGTTTGAGAGTGAGAACCTTGACTTCATCTGCCCTCGTTTGCCCTGACTACACGTGCACACACACACACACACACACAGTTACTCTCTCAGAGCGCTGCATGTGAAATGTGAAATGTGAATATGCAATAAAAGAGATGAGCAGAAATGAGACTCAGCGTGGGCTTTGTTTAATGGGTATCGGCTGACATTAGATATCGCTAAGTCAAGACCTGAGACTGCAATTCAATGCAAATGATCCAACCATTTTCGCAAATAACAATCATCTTCCCCTCTTATTCATTCGTATAATGTGACCTCTGTGAATACTGTCTAATGGGACTGTAACAATGAGGCAGGCACAGACCTGTGGTAATGGAAGCATATTAGCAGCAGTCTTAGGCTAAATGGGCCAATAATCAATTTGGAGTATTTTTTTTAAAGGCTGAGGTTTTTTTTGTATTTCATCTACTTGTTTAGCTACTGCTTTCTGTTTATCCATTGGAGTTGTTTAGCCTGTTGGATATCCGTGGGTTGTTCCTGTGGACTACATGAGGAATGTAGATAACGGGAGTCTTTTGACTGAAAAGAACGATGCAGGCATAAAAAAAATCCTGAAGTGGGTCTGAAGTTTCTAGCACGTTCCAATCACTACTTTTTAACAAGGAAAAAAAGTGACGTCCTCCATCCAGGTGAGGTCAAGGACTTGTGTTCAAAGTGAATTTCATAAAACATCAATTACAGTCAACAGAATTCAACAGACTTCAATGGTTATGAAAGGGGAGAACAAAGTGTGGTTTTGACAACCTCAGACTATCTGAAAACCAGCTGGACCCCGAAAGCCCGGCGACAGATCTCTAACTGCTAAGTGAATATGAAAGTCAACCGTGCCTCATATCATGCTCTTTAGCACTAACAAGTTACAGCCTGGTGTCCGTCTTCAACTTTTACCCCGGCCCCCCAAAATGAGATGCATGTGAATGTGTGTTGGTGTGTGTGTGAGTGCATGCCTGCGTCAAGCGTGTGGGAGGTACACCTGTTATAGTGCTGTACAGACAGACAGGAAGACGGACAGACTGGAAGACACTCTCCATGCATACTGCAGACCACCCTAATCCTGGTTTAAAGCCATTGTGCAGGTACTCTATAAATCAGAATTCAGTGTGGCCAGACAGGCCCACCTGCCATCACAATATCCCCCCTGCTCTGTCTTAAACCTGGCTGGAACGCTTGCTATAGTCACTAGGCCGGGGATTTCATCATGGCGAATAAAAATACACCAGTTTATGAGTCTAATGCAGACGTCAATGGCATTGTGGCTTTGATTTACAGCGACCCCATGGCTGTACTGGGATGTAGCGGCTGTTTTACATTTTGATGAATACTCTTCTGTGTAGAACCGGATAAATTCTAAAGGACACTATAGGGGGGAGGGTGTTGTGCACGGTGCACAGGACGTAAAGCACAAGCATTTCGGAACTAGAAGCACAAACATTTCGCTACACTCGTATAACCATGTGTATGTGAACAACACAATATGATTTGAAGGTTGCGTCAGACGTACAAAACCATTACTTATAAAAACGTGACATTTGTTTAATCAGCTCTCCAGGACACAAAACATTCGCGTGCACACTGGCGGTAGAGAAGTCAGGCTCAGGAGAGCAAAGACTGTGTTACAACGGTGCAGTTACTGATAGTGAACAAAAACAATATATACAATGGGACAAAAACCCCAGACATAACGTGCACAAGCACTTACAATAAACAATACCGGACAAGGACGTGAGGAACAGAGTGTTAAATACACAACATGTAAT
This sequence comes from Oncorhynchus keta, assembly GCF_023373465.1. Classification (NCBI taxonomy): domain Eukaryota; kingdom Metazoa; phylum Chordata; class Actinopteri; order Salmoniformes; family Salmonidae; genus Oncorhynchus; species Oncorhynchus keta. Next base: position 12,369,923 of record NC_068442.1, on the reverse strand, counting down.
TGATGGAATTGAAACCAGGTGTGTGGAAGTCAAGACAAAACAAATGGATAATGAAAGGTGGATCGGCGATGGCTAGAAGACCGAAGACGTCGACCACCGAAAGTCGCCCGAACAAGGAGAGGGACCAACTTCGGAAGAAGTCGTGACACACTCACGTCTCTTTTCTAAAAGTAACTGTTCAGTGTTTCCAGATTTCTATGAAATATGACTGGTAATTAATTACAATATGAGTGAAATACCTTTCCTTCCAAAAAATAGTAAATAAGTAGGTTAAAAAGCAGCTTTTCTGTGTTGGAACGTTGTGGGCGTACCCCAACAACTTAATGGTGTGGGCGCAGTGTATTCCCTATATTCATTTAGCAGCGGTGCCTCGTCGCTGTTAAATCATTGCAGCCACTCCAATAAATATGATCCCCCCCCAAATATTTCTGCCGAGATAGTGTGAGATTTTGTCCACTAAGATCAGAGTGACAAGTTGCAACGTATTTGTAGCCAACAGAGTGAGCATGAGATCCATGAGTGCTCAGCCAATGCTTGCTCCAAATCATCTCACTACAGTGCAGTGGTGTTTATCAACTATATTCAAATCAAATGTTATTTGTCACATACACAGTTTACAGCAGGTATAAAAGGTGCAGCAAATCCTTGTGTCCCTCAACAATGCAGTGTAGTGGGAAAAGGAGAGAAGGTGACACTCGTGACTAGGGACTTGCTGGCGCCAAGGCCCAGCATGAGGACTCAATACAATGTTTGGACGGATGGTCATATATTTGCATCTCACAGGAGCGAGCCAAACCTTCGCTGTGGAAATCTCCGGGAACAGACTTTCCCACGGAAGCCCTGGGGTCACTGAGGTCAGGAGAGGTGTGAAGACTAATGAAAACTTGAAACGACAGAATTAATGTTACTGTGTGAATTAAATTGTCTTGTTTGGATTGTTTCAAGAGTACATAAATAGCTACACATTTTGATATGTTTTATTGAACTGTACGTGCTATGAATTTATTGTTACAGGGACACTGTTATTCTGTTCGTCGGCTGGCAGATAGTTCAAAAGAGGTAGCGACACAGGGCTGTGCTCCTATCATTTAGATAAGAGTTGATTAGATTAGAATCTGAGTGCAAATAAATGTTCATTCGGGCTGGGGGTGAGTTCGCACTTGAATTTGGTTAAAAGGCCGGAGAACTTGCTTCCGAGCCCCCGTGTGCATCAGACACACATTGTTCTTATTCTGAACTGAAGACACATGTAACCACGTTAAGCCTTATTTAGTTGATAATCATTTACTCTGAGTTATTCTGTAATGAATCATGTATTTCATGTTCACTTATAGTTTGAGTGTTAATTATTTTATGAATAATACATTCTATTAGTTAAATAGAGTTAATGCATTCCTCGTTTTACAGAGTGATTCTTTCATTGACTATACAATCATCATTTAGTAGGTCTATAGGTCAATATTATTTTTCGCCACTACACAAAGCATATGTTTGGGTTCCACCTTGATATCCCTGATCTACTTGACTCAATAAATGCATGCTAGAACATTGGACGCCAGGATTAGCTATTTGTATCTAGCCTCTTATTAATGGTATAACTGGGCAGGTTAGACACGTGTTCATTATATATGTAGTCATACTGAGCGCTGATGCAAGGCTTGCTACCTTGACTACATCCTCCAGGGACACACAGGGCCTGTAGCATTTACTGACATAATAATGAAATCAGATTGATGAATGTGGTTTATTATTATAGTCAATATCATTTCATTCCTCTACACAGTACATTAATCAATATCAATAATAACAAGTAATAGAGGCGGTAGTATTCATTGTAATAATAGACTGTATAGAAATATAAAGTGGGTAGTAGTGTCTTGGTCGCGCAGTAGAATAAATAGTAGATAATAGAACAGCAGAGTTGGCTGTGTGGGTGTTTGTCTGAGTGTGATTGTGTGTCTTTATGGGTGTTTGTGTGTGTGTGTGTGTGTGTGTGTGTGTGTGTGTGCAGGGGTTGAACGTGTGGAGAGTCCGTGCAAATAATCTCTAAAGTGCAGTTAGTCTGTGGGGCAGGGGTGTTTCTAGGATTTTCTGAAAGTCAATGCTTAGCCCGAGTCCGGGAGCATTATCCCCCGACCCCAAAAAATTGGAATTTCAACAGCTAAATCCATTAATTTCTTGTACATTGAGATGAACATCGAGAGGTTAGAACATTGAGACATCTGATATTTTTCAGGTGACTTGCACCTTCCCATCTGCCACAGCAGACACTGCCAGTACTCATGTAAATGAGACAATATTTTCATGTTGCACACCTTTTAGTTTTCTGATGAATTGTAGATGAATTTCTACAATGTATAGTTCTTTTGAGGTTTTTAAGTCACTGACATTTGGAGCTATTGGAATTTGAACATATCGTCCCATATTGTGTAATTTACCAATGGTCCCCATTTTAGTGTAGAAGGGCTGTTATAATGTTTAGAAAATGTGTTTGATGATTTATGCGCCCTATTCATGATGTTTGCGGTAAATGATATCCGAACTCCGAAGGTTTGTGCTACCTAGCTAGCTGCTGCGTGTGTTTGCTTATCCTGGAAGGGCTGTCTTCCTTCCAGGACTACCTTCCTGTAGGCCGCCTCGCCGCAGGCAGTGATCAAGCCCGCCGGCGTCGTGTTGTCGGCAAACTTAATGATGATGTTGGAGTCGTGCGTGGCCACAGAGTCATGGGTGTACGGGGAGTACAGGGGTTGTTGCCTACCTTCACCACCTGGGGTCTGCCTGTCAAGAAGTCCAGCATCCAGTTGCAGAGGGAGGTGTTCATACCCAGGGCCTTGAGACATATTTCAGATGGTGTAAACATAATAAGATGTTCATGCATTTTGAAGTAGAATGTCCTTTTCAAAAGTCACCAGAAGTGACTTTCTCACAGTTGTTCTCCAGAAAAAGTATGAGTTAACAGAATTTGAGCTTTTAAATGTGAGATTTTCATTGGACCATTACTCTAAAGGTGTGGAAACTTTTTAAAGTGTTCTGTTTGAAAAGGGGAAACAAATAAGTGCACCTGGGTTTGAGGAGGACCTGATGTGATGAGGGGGGAGGGTAGTAAGCCCTAACAATATCTCCAAGCCTTTCTTCTGACCAGCTGTGCTTTAAATTCCATTTAAAAGCCAGCTGATTGCAAGATGGAGAACACATACTCATCTTCAATCACAGTCTGCTGGGAAATTGTTTTTTAAAATTCCCTATCTAACAACTCCAGGGGAAAAATAACCAAACTAGATGTGTTGGTATGCACAGAGCTGAGACACAACACACAGGGGCACAAGAGAGGAATCTTGTGTTGCAGTGTTACGTTTAACTAATAGTCAATACCTTCTACTGTAGGCACCGAGAACTGAGTTCTGTAATGCCTCCCCCGTCTCTAGTCTAATTAGTAGGGAAAGCCTGGTCCTCAGACACCCATGATAACCATGCTTCTAGTTTAATGTCATAACATGCTTTAATCCTCTGGTAGATGATCTGCAGACAAAGGGAGCCCGGCCCAACCATCATCCATCCATCATCACCCCCCTCAAGGACACTAACAGACCAGAACAGCACCCCCCCAGAGCAGGTACTGTACTGTGGGTGGGATAGAGAGACAGTACCCCCCTCCCCCCATAATCTCCATATTCAAAGGTGACAGTATTGTATAAATCCGTCCGGGCCAGTATTGAGAGGTTCTCCTCTGTAAAATGGATGGTGGAGGACAGTTACAATCTTTCTCAATTTACTCCTTAACCCTCCCGCTTGGCCCAAACCCTTCAAAGTTTGCAGATCTGAAGGGTCTGGATAGGTATACAAGGTGTAGTGGTGGAGCTCGATTGCAATCATATTGCTTACACCTTACCGATCTGCAAACATAGAAGAGCAAGTAGGAGGGGTAGGGAGCAAATTTGGATGAAAGGTCATCCCTTAACTCCTCTGATCCTGGCATTGGTGTCACAGAGTTCTGCAACATCACTGAAAATATAGGCCTGCCATCTGTCTGACTGTAACATATGACCATGATATTCCCAGCAGTACAATCACAACCCCAATCCCCTCTGCAGCTTAGCCTATACCAAGATCTGTATATCCTTAATCCTTTGTTTGAAAGAAAGCAGATTTACAAAGAAAAAGCCATATCTCAGAATGGCCAATAAAAATAAAAGATTAAGATGGGAAAAAGAACAGAGACACTGGACAGAGGAACTCTGCCTAGAAGGCCAGCATCCCGGAGTAGCCTCTTCACTGTTGACGTTGAGACTGGTGTTTTGCGGGTACTATTTAATGAAGCTGCCAGTTGAGGACTTGTGAGGCATCTGTTTCTTATACTAGACATTCTAATGTACTTGTCCTCTTGCTCAGTTGTGCACCGGGGCCTCCCACTCCTCTTTCTATTCTGGTTAGAGACAGCTTGTGTTCGGCCCTCCTTTTCCTGTAGTCGACAATCAGCTCCTTTGTCTTGCTCATGTTGAGGGAGAGGATGTTGTCCTGGCACCACACTGCAAGGTCTCTGACTTCCTCCCTATAGGCTGTCTCATCGTTATCGGTGAATAGGCCCACCACCGTTGTGTCGTCAGCAAACTTAATGATGGTGTTGGAGTCGTGCTTGGTCATGCAGTCGTGGCCAAACAGGGAATACAGGAGGGGACTAAGCACCACGGGCCACCGTGGTGAGGATTAGTTCGGCAGATGTGTTGTTTCCTACCCTTACCACCTGGGGGCAGCCCACCAGGAAGTCCAGGATCCAGTTGCAGAGGGAGGTGTTTAGTCCCAGTGTCCTTAGCTTAGTGATGAGCTTTGTGCACTATGGTGTTGAACGCTGAACTGTAGTCAATGAACAGCATTGTCACATAGGTGTTCCTTTTGTCAAGGTGGGAAAGGGCAGTGTGGAGTGCGATTGAGATTGCGTCATCTGTGGATCTGTTGGGGCGGTATGTGAATTGGAATGAGTCTACGGTTTCCGGGATGATGGTGTTGATGTGAGGCATTACCAGCCTTTCAAAGCACTTCATGGCTACCGACGTGAGTGCAACGGGGCGTTAGTCATTTAGGCAGGTTACCTTCGCTTTCTTTGGCACAGCGACTTTGGAGGTTTGCTTAAACATGTAGGTATTACAGACTCGGTCATGGAGAGGTTGAGAATGTCAGTGAAGATACTTGCAAGTTGGTCTGCGCATGCTCTGAGTACACATCCTGGTAATCCGTCTGGCCCCGCAGCCTTTTGAATGTTGACCTGTTTAAAGCTCTTGCCCACATTGGCTACGGAGAGCTTGATCACACTGTTGACTGGCTAGTACTCTCATACATGGTTCAGTGTTACTTACCTCAAAACAAGCATAAAAGGCATTTAGCTCGTCTAGTAGGCTTGCGTCACTCGGCAGCTAGCGGCTGGGTTTCCCTTTGTAGGCGTAATAGTTTGCAGACCTGCCACATCCAACGAGCGTCAGAGCCGGTGAGGTAGGATTCATTCTTAGTCCTGTATTTAAGCTTTGCCTGTCTAAGGGCATATCGGGATTTCGTATAAGTGTCTGGATTAGTGTCCCGCTCCTTTAAAGTGGCAGCTGGAGCCTTTAGCACGGTGCTGATGTTGCCCGTAATCCATGGCTGTGGGGACGACGTTGTCGATGCAGTTATTGATGAAGCCGGAGACTGAGGTGGTATACTCTTCAATGCCATTGGATTAATCTCGGAACATATTGCAGTCTGTGCTAGCAAAACCGTCCTGTACCGTGGCATCCGTGTCATCTGACCACTTCCATATTGAGCAAGTCACTGGTACTTGTAAGCAGGAATCAGGAGGATAGAATTATGGTCAGTTTTGCCAAATGGAGGACGAGGGAGAGCTTTGTATGCGTCTCTGTGTGTATATAAAGGTAGAGTTTTTTTCCCTCTGGTTGCACATATGACATGCTGGTAGAAATGAGGTAAAACGGATTTAAGTTTGCCTGCATTTAAAGTCCCCGGCCACAAGTGCGGTCTTAGTGCCAGCATCGGTTTGTGGTGGTAAATAGACGGCTATAAAAAATATAACCCCCTTTTTTCTCTCCAGTTTCAATCTTCTCTCATCGTTGCAACTCCCCAACGGATGGTCGAGTCATGCACCCTCCAAAACATGACCCGCCAAACCGCACTTCTTAACACCCACCTGCTTAACCCGGAAGCCAGCCGCACCAATGTGCCAGAGGAAACACTGTTCAACCGACGACGGCAGCCAGATGTGATACAGACCGGGATCGAACCTGGGTCTGTAGTGACACCTTTAACACTGTGATGCAATGCCTTATACCGCTGCCCCACTCGGGAGACCCCATATTACAGTTTTTATTGTCCAGACGTTGGCCAATAGAACGGATGGTAGAGGCGGGTTACCCACTCGCAAACAAATTCTCACAAGGCACCCCGATCTCCGTATTTCCGTTTTTTCTCCACGCGAATGATGGTGATCTGGGCCTGGTTTCGGAGAAGCATTACATCATTAAAGAAAAAATCTTTGTACGGTTCGAGGTGAGTAATCACTTCTCGGTCCTAAGAGACGGTGGCAGCAACATTATGTACAAAATAAGTTACAATCAATGTGAAAAAACACACAAAATATAGTTGGTTAGGAGCCAGTAAAACGGAAGCCATCCCCTCCGCCGCCATTATTATTAGTTTAAAAGAATGTCATCCTACCATATAAGTGACAACCATTCCTTTAGAGAATGACAATGACATAATAACCAGAGATGCAAGGAATGGACGGTCCAGTAAATTGGATATCGCAAGATATCATGTAACCTTTCAATATAAGCATGCAAGAAGAGGTACGACTGAGTATGATCAGGTTGACCGTCAGTTTACGTCAATGGAACATTGTAGTATTAATAGAGCTGCTGCTGCTGCAGCCTGGACACCGGATAGGCCTGTGGTCACACCCTCAAGGTAGACATGGGTAAGATTCTTGTCCAGTGATAAGCTCTGACAGAATTATAGGAGGCTGTGGACAGCAGGGCAATAGACAGAATGTCACACAGAGGGCGCACACGCACAGTGAGAGACAGCCCTGCACTGGGACCTCCAATGGCTTGACAGAATAGAGGGCGCCCCTTAGGTGAAATGGCACAGATCGTATGGGAATGAAACCCTCACATACTGTAAATCCTAACTCTTACCATCGCACTGGCCCAGTACATTAAACCCAGCTCCACACGCTCTCTCTCTCAGCTCTCCCACTTTCTCCCCATCCAGGCTTACCACTCTCCCTCAGTGCCCAGGCAACACATAGATCTGTTTAGACAGGACACTGAATAGTGGGTGTAATCCCTCAATGCCCGAATCTAAAGGATCACAGATGAGACCGTGTTCCCAAATGCACTTTCAGAAAGAATCGTGCTACATTTGGATTAGTCTGTCAATGACTATGATATACTCAATTTGAACTGAATACCAGGAACGCCATTGTCAACAGCTAGACAGATATACAGTAGGGGAGAAGTGTAAGTGTAATGATGGTGCTCAGTGTATTAAATGAGAAAAAGTACTGTAATATCCTGAAAAAGCTCTTATTAGTTGCAGGTATTGGCAAACTGGTGGTGCTGGTGACATAAGACATTCCTAATACTTGCTCTAATCCATTTCATTATTTTGACTGTTTCTCTCCAATTAATATATTTTAGCCATTAGTTAATTTGTGACATTGTCTGTATAAGGCCAATAGAAGCGAACCAGTAACGCTTACTAAACAGTATCAACTCCTGAACTTTGAACTCTCTGTCACCAGATAGTCTAAATATCCAGGATAGAGGTCCCAAGAAGAAGCAAAAAAAAGATAGCTGTTCGAACATTTCCTCCAGTCTATGTCTGCTCAGGAGAAGTTAGCCTTAGCTCTAAACCATGAAATCAGATCAACTGATTGAAGTTAAGGTAAAAAAAAAGAAAGAAAGAGTCATTAAACTAATTTAGAGCTGTAGATGGATAACAAATAAACAGGGTAGAAGGTCAAGATTAATCAAATGAATACAGATGACAACATGAGAGTTCAGGATAGCAGCAGTTGTCAGTAATGAATACTGTCATGGAACATCTAGCCACATCTTGTCCATCAGTGATGGTACATTCCACAGTAAAATGCAGAAAATAGAGGCCTCCCGGGTGGCGCAGTGGTATCCCAGGCTCTGTCGCAGCCGGCTGCGACCGGGAGGTCCATGGGGTGACGCACAATTGGCCTAGCGTCGTCCGGGTTAGGGAGGGTTTTGCCGGTAGAGATATCCTTGTCTCGTCGCGCACTAGCGACTTCTGTGGCGGGCTGGGCGCAGTGCACGCTGACCAGGTCGCTAGGTGTATGGTGTTTCCTCTGACACATTGGTGTGGCTGGCTTCCGGGTTGGACGCGCGCTGCGTTAAGAAGCAGTGCGGCTTGGTTGGGTTGTGTTTCGGAGGACGCATGGCTCTTGACCTTCGTCTCTCCCGAGCCTGTACGGGAGTTGTAGCAATGAGACAAGATAGTTACTAACAATAGGATACCACGGAATTGGGGAGAAATAGGGGGTACATTTTTTTATATATTTTTTTAAATTTGGAAAATAATTCTAACATTTGTTAAAATAAAATTGAAACCCCCCCCACTAAAATACAGTATCTTGATTAGATAACTATTCAACCCCCTGAGTCAATACATGATAGAATCACCCTTTGCAGTGATTACAGATGTGAGTCTTTCCACACCTGGAATGTGCAACATTTGCATATTATATTTTTTGCAATATTACTTTAGTGACTTGTTGCAAACAGGATGCATCTTTGGAATATTTTTCTTGTGTACAGGCTTCCTTCTTTTCACACTGTCATTTATGTCAGTATTGTGGAGTATCTACAATGTTTTCTCCTGTCACAGCCATTAAACTCTGTAACTTTTTTAAAGTCACCATTGGTCTCATGGTGAATTCCTTGAGCGGTTTCCTTCCTCTCCGGCAACTGAGTTAGGAAGGACGCCTGTATCTTTGAAGTGACTGGGTGTATTGACACACCATCCAAAGTGTAATTAATGATTGCGCCATGCTCAAAGGGATATTTAATGTCTCCTTTTTAAAATATTATACCCATCGACCAATAGGTGCCCTTCTTTGCAAGGAAAACCTCCCTGGTCTTTGTGGTTGAATCTGTGTTTCAAATTCCCTGCTCGACTGCATGTTAATCAATTTGACATTCAAGCTGTAACAACAAAATGTAGAAAAAGTCAAGTGGTGTGAATACTTTCTGAAGGCACTGTACATCAGAAAAGTGGTATTTTCTTCCATCTGATCACAACATTTTTATATCCATTCGAGTTCCATAAATGCACTTCATCTGTGCAATACTGTACGGTAAGTCCTCTATTTTGTATCATTGTATGTTCTCAGAAGCAATCAATGCCTCTCAAGTCTTGTACAGTTCAATGCTGTGTTGTATGTAGAAGTGTCTGAAAACGGTATGCCTGCCAAAAAAAAATGGCGCACTACTAGATATGATTAGAGTGGGTTTGCAGACTGTTTAGTTTGGAGTTTAATGAAATACACTCCTTGAGTTACTAAAATATGTAAGCATTGATTAAAGGATACTCTGTTAGGGCTCTGCTGAAACGAAGTGCACTGTATAGGGAATATTCGTGCCATTTGAGATGCTGAGTGGGTACCTTAGTTGTCATGGTAATTAGATCAGTGGGTGCAATGGTGACATGACCAGTGTTTATTATTGCCAAGGCGTTGACATAGCAAAGGCTGATCTATTGATGGGTTTTCATGGCAACCTAGTGATATTGAAAGTCATAATTCTTTATTTTTTATTTAATTGTTATTTTTTTCTATCTATTTGTAGATCCGCTTTAATATTTCAGATAGATTTTGGGTTCTACCAATTTAATTGTTTGCATAGTTTCTAATCCCCTTTATTATTTCCCCCCCCCAACCCTATCACGCCTCCCCTGATTGGAGTAAACTAACAGACAACAATTATTCTACTGCTACTTACAGCTATTTTCACTCACATGTATTGTACATGTAGTTAAATAATCATACATATATTCCTAATTTCCTCTTCCTGCAAGTGCCGGACTTTCACCGACAGCGGCCAATCCACCATTCATTCATTTAACTCCGACTCTCCGATGTCCACAGATGAACCCATCTTTCCCAGTATAATGCCATTTTCCTATTTCCTTCTGCAATATATCCCTCCATTTATCTATGATGTCTTACGAGGGTCTTGAACTCCCCCATTTGTCAAATTTCTACGGATATTGCCCTAAAAATGAATACGTTACCCGAGAGTATAGTGATTTTTCCCATTGACTGATAGTGTTTTTCAAACTTGGTACAGTTGGCTAAACATAGTGCTAATGTACTTTTTTCTAGCAACGTTCGCTAACACTATCCCCTTTTCAACCTTTTTTTTTAAGAGTGTTTAATCACGATTGCTGCTGACAGAAATTATAGGCTATATTGATTGACGGACTATGTCAAATTGGCTAGCTAGCTAATAACATATCAAGAAGGCAACAGCTATGATGGAGGAGGCCCAGAGGATGAGGAGGGAGGCAGAAACGATAATGGACAAAGGGGAGGTCATCAAAACAGCAGAGTAGGCCACACAGGAGGCCGAGAAGGCAGAGGTGACCAACACAGAGGCCAAGAAACAAAAACTTGAGCTTGAGGTCTAGATAAGGGAAACTGCACAAGAGATCATATATATATATATATATATATATAATGACATTATATATATACATTCCAAACGCAGCATCACATATATTATATATATATATATATATTTACATTTACATTTAAGTCATTTAGCAGACGCTCTTATCCAGAGCGACTTACAAATTGGTGCATTCACCTTATGACATCCAGTGGAACAGCCACTTTACAATAGTGCATCTAAATCTTTTAAGGGGGGTGAGAAGGATTACTTTATCCTATCCTAGGTATTCCTTAAAGAGGTGGGGTTTCAGGTGTCTCCGGAAGGTGGTGATTGACTCCGCTGTCCTGGCGTCGTGAGGGAGTTTGTTCCACCATTGGGGGGCCAGAGCAGCGAACAGTTTTGACTGGGCTGAGCGGGAACTGTACTTCCTCAGTGGTAGGGAGGCGAGCAGGCCAGAGGTGGATGAACGCAGTGCCCTTGTTTGTTTTACAACAATATATATATATATATGTGATGCTGGGTTTTGCATCATATGATGCAAAAAGCATCAAACGTTGATGATTTATGTATTGAAAGTTAGACATCTTGACAAATGATTGCTGATAAGCAAAACATTTTAGGACTATGTCAACAATGGACTAATGAAACAAATTCCAAAATATCGTGTTGGGTGTCATTTTCCTTTCATATCCTGCAAATGCATATGTTTCAATGTCAAAAAAAGCTATTTTGATTTAATCAGTGTCTCCTGTAACCACATAATGTATTGTTTTGTCTCAAAAGGCTCTCCTGAGAGAAGGGGAGGAGGCCAAAACTGCCGTCCTCAACATTTGGAAGGCCATGGAGAAGGCCCAGGAGCAAGCCAGGAAGGAGGAGAAGGCCCAGGAGCAAGCCAGGAAGGAGGAGAAGGCCAAGGCCAGAAAACCCCACCTGGAGATTGAGGTCAAGGTCAAGGAAACTGCACAACAAATGACTGACTGATTGGCATTATTTTCATGTCATGACATTTTTGTTGTATTTATCACAAAGCACAAGAAACACTAAAAGGAAGCCTACTAAGCCAAAACATCTCATCTCTTGCCATAGAGCTGAACACCTTTATCAATTCATAAGATATTCAACATAAACATAGGCTTAGTAGTCAACATACACACTGAAGCCATATACAGGGAGTACCAGTACCATATCAATGTGTAGGGGTATGAGGTATTTGAGGTAGAAATGCACATATAGTCAGAGTAAAGGGACTAGGTATGAGGACCGATAATAGTAAGAGTAAAAAAGGAATAGAGCAGTAGCAACGTATATGATTAGCGTGAAAGTGTGTGTGTGTGTGTGTGTGTGTGTGTGTGTGTGTGTGTGTGTGTGTGTGTGTGTGTGTGTGTGTGTGTGTGTGTGTGTGTGTGTGTGTGTGTGTGTGTGTGCATCACTATGCGTGTATGTGTAAGTAGTGCGTGTTTGTGTACGTGTGTGTGTGTCTGTGTCTGTGAGGGGGTTTGTGTGAGAGTGTCAGTGTAGTGAGTGTGAGTTTGTGGGTAGCGTCTTGGGGGTATGCATAGGGTCAGTGCAAAATAGGGCCAATGCAGCTAGTGTGAGTAACCGTTGATTAACTGTTCAGCAGTCGTATGGCGGTACCAACGATAGCAAGGAGAACAGTCTATGGCTCAGGTGGCTGAAGTCTTTGGCAATTTTTGTCATGCCTTCCTCTGACACTACCTGATATAGAGGTCCTGGATGGCAGGGTACTCGGCCCCAGTGGTGTACTGGGTCGTTGGAACCACCCTCTGCCGCGCTTTGTGGTTGAGGGCGGTGCAGTTGCCATACTAGTCGGTGATGCAGTCAGTCAAGATGCTCTCAATGGTGCAGTTGTATAAGCTTTTGATGATCTGAAGGGCCCATGCCAAATCTTTTCAACCTCTTGAGGGGGAAGGGATGCTGTCGCGCCTTCGTCACGACTGTGCGGCTATGTGTGGACCATGTTTCGTCCTATGTGATGTGGTCACCAAGGAACTTAACGACCCTCTACACTACAGCCCCATATATGTGGATGGGGGAGTGCTTGCCCTCCTGTTTCCTGTAGTCCACGATCAGCTCCGTGGTCTCAATGGCATTGAGAGAGAGGTTGTTGTCTCTGACCTCCTCCATGTAGGCTGTCTCATCGCCATTGGTGATTAGGTCTATTACCGTCATGTCATAAGCAAACTTAATGATGGTGGCGTCATGCATAGGTTTCAATGTAAAAAAAAAAACATTTTGTTTTAATCAGTGTCACTTAACCACTTCATTAATTGTGACTCGTTTCAGGAAACTAGGCATATGTCACGCATCACTACTTCACAGGATAGCCATTTGAACGTAAACCTTTTATTTTTTTAATCAAAATGCAGAAATGCCTTCTGGAACATGTGAACGTTCATGTGCCTTAATAACAAACTTGTATGCCATCTGTAAATACGAATACAATGGTTAAATTACGAGCCTAGTTGCTTTAGCCATGGAAAAAGTCACAACCTTACCGCTAGCCATGATTGGCTGAGATAATGAGTGGGCTGGACATGCCGAGAGATGATTTCGGATTGGTCTTCCATGTAGCATACTTCTGTCTATAACATGAGCTGGTCAGTATGTGTAGGTAATCCTTTCTAAAGTGGCTTTTTTGAAAGATATCATGTAGTAGAACTGCATAAGTGTTGCTCTCCACTTTCTGGAGGACCACGTTTTGAAATCAGTGGAATTAGAGTATGATAGCTGAGGAGGTGGAGAGAATTCTGGCTTTTGATTGCAAATATGCAGACGGAGTCGAAAAGAGAACACAAGGCTGTTGTATAAAACACCTGTCTCCAGATTACATCTTCAAACTAAGGGCTACCATGGAATCTGTGACAGAGAGGGAGAAACGTCCATCCATGTGTAAGATAGTCTAACTAGCTACATTTTCACATAATTACACATTTCTAAATTTGTCAGAAAGTCGTTTTCATTTCAAGTTAATGTGTACTATTAGCTAGCTAACGTTAGCTGGCTGGCTCGCTAGCTAACGTTACGTGTATGATATGTGTAGTAATATTATTCATATCTCAGAGTAATTTGCATTGCTAGTTATAGCCTAATATTTGATAGCTAACATTGAACCTGATTGGTTAGCTACCTGCAGATTCATGCAGGGTAGTAACTGTCTTGGAGAGTTGGGATTATTATGAGTTGGGATTATGGTTCATTGTTTAGCTAGCTACATGTCTAAACAAAAGACTCCACTATGCAAGTAACCATTTCAATAGAATATTCACGGTGTCACTGCGACAACTGTCGATAGACGTAGCTGGAAAAAGTGCAGATATAACTGACGGATTTAGGAACACACACAGCCCTTTAATATGGCCGGTGACAGTAAACTTTGGCAAAAAAAAAGCGTAATTAAATTGTTGCCAGCAGCACAGTTGCAGCCACCAATGCTCTGGATAACATAAAAACAGCCCAACCAGCTCTGCTAGGGCAAGTAAAATGGTCAGAGTGAGATGTTGTCTCATTTGTGTCTGGAAGTAGCTCGCAAGCTAGTCAAAGTTAGGCAGTTAACTTGGGTGCTTGACTGCTGCTGTTAGGTCAGAACGCTCACATCAACCCTACTCCTCGGCCAGAGCATCCAGAGTGCGCTCTGAACGCTCCGAGAGCGAAACGCTCTGAATTTACTAACGGACAATCTGACAATGCACTGAGTTTACGAACGCCCATAGCAGTCTGGCACTCCAGATTACATTTACGAACACACACGTAGTATAAACCAGCCTTTAGTCTTGAAATCTTTGGTTGTTTAGTACATGACCTCAAAAGTGAATCATTAAAGAGATGGGTGGGGCTAAAGATTAAGATTAAGAGGGTGTGAACGATGCTGAATGGGTGTAGACAAAGAATAGCTCTCCAGCAGGTGTACCAAAACATTCAAGGACCATTTTCTCAAAAGTGAGGTTACAAGTTTATCAACATTTAAGCAGAATTACTTTCCCATTGTTCCTCAACCGTAGTGTATGATATACAATTTTCTAGCTCCGAGTCACTACTTTTATCGAATGTAAAAAAACACCATTTAAAATGCTGCTACATACAACCGAATCGAGCCGTTCGGTCACAATGCTGCTCATTGGCTCAAATGGGGGTACCTCGAGGCTCAGATTTTCTAGTGTTGGTCAAACGAGAGTTTCTATTGGACAAATTCAGGTATGTTTATTCCTGTTTCATTCCGTTTGCTTCCGTTTAAGAAATGTTTTTCAACAGAATTGGTGGAATGAATACACGCCTGATCACCAGCATACAAAGTTCACTTTCATAGCAGCCGCATACAAACTGCATGATCACTTTGCTCATTGTATAATTCCTTCTCGAATCTACAGGCTATCCTCCTCTCACCCTTTCTCGTCCCTTGTGGACTTCAGTGCACAAATAACAGCTGTCTGTGACCAGGCTACACATAGCCTACATATTTGTCACCATATTAGCTAACGTCACAGTTAGGGGTGCAACTCATGACCCCCCCCCCCCACACACACACACATATATTCTGAGATTGCATTTTTGTCCCCTCCAGTTTTATCATTTCACTGTGATACCAAAAATGACAATGGTGTGCTTTAGAACCATGCAGACACCTTAGAGCGGTTGGGTAGGCTGTTTGGCGGTTTCATACGGCTGGATTTAGGACTGCGCGGACACCACTGATGCTGTGTGTAGGCAAAGCTTCTAAAAGGCTGGCTGGGCCAGCATGGGAGATTTTTATTCAGAGGCAGCTGCTGTCATTGTGTACATGTTGCGCCCTTTCTCCGAGTTGTAAAAGCAAGCAGAGCATCTACCCTCTTTCTTTCTACGTGTCCTTGTTTTGTATGTCATGTTTTGTATTATTTGTTTTGCACCCAGAACTCGGGGTCTTGGTGTTCCTGTATGCTCTTTTATGTTTAGATAAGAATTGTATACCTGTCTTGTATACCTGTACACCATTCCTGTGTGTGTTTAATAAAAAATATTTGAAACATAAAAAAAAAAAAAAAAAAAAATGTTAAACTACTGTCGTTCTTTCTCTTTGAGTCAGTGACTCACAACATGTTATGCACTGCAGTGCTAGCTAGCTGTAGCTTATGGTTTCAGTACAAGATTCATTCTCTAATCCTTTGATTGGGTGGACAACATGTCAGTTCATGCTGCAAGAGCTCTGCTAGATTGGAGGACGTCTTCCAGAACTCGTCATAATTACTGTGTAAGTCTATGGAAGGGGGTGAGAACCATGAACCTCCTTTTGTCTTGAAGTCAATGTACCCAGAGGATGGAAACTATCTGTCCTCCAGGTGCACCATGGTGCTACCCTACAGAGAGTGCCATAGAAGCTACTCTAGACCTTCATTGCAAAAAAGTGTGTTTTAATCAATTATTTGGTGACGTGAATATATTTAGCATAGTTATATCTGAAAATGATAACTTCTTAATGTTGACTATTTTTATTTTTATGAAATTCAGAGGAGGATGGTCCTCCCCTTCCTCCTCCGAGGAGCCTCCTCTGTTGGGTACGCTTTTCATTCTATGACAATAATTACAGTGTATCATGGGAAACTAGGTGACTTTGGCTACAACACACAGATTCAACATCTCTATTCAATTTACAAATCATCCTGACATTCAGATGAAATCAGATTTCTGCTATAATGATAAGTGAAGACTAGGCTCAAAAGCAAAATTCCACTTACACAAACAAAACGAAAAGTCAAAACATACTGCAAGAGTAAGCACTGGGAATGTTGTTATAGCCAGGCATCTCTTCTCGAGATGAGATTTGTTCACCTTTGAAGTCCTTTTCCAGGCATTATGAGCTCTGTCTACACATAGGCACTGCATTATGAATCTAGTTGTACTCCACAGGCAGCAGATTTATCCCCAGTACTGTGCATGTATGTGTGAATCTGTGCCTGTGTTTGTGTGCATGTGTGTGTAATAACGTTGTCAGAGGTGTGCTTTGAGCGGCTGAGTGGGGTGAGAGGGGCGGAGAGAATACTGCAGTGAAGAGGTCACCTCTCTGATGGTCTGATAAAAGGGTAAGGGTTTCAGGCTTTGAATGTCTTCTTTCCCGTCGGTCTAAAAGAGGGTCTGTTTGTCTCAATCAAGACAACCAAGTGGAGGGCGGTGTTAGAGCATTGGTATTGTCTCACGTACACACACGCACGCACGCACGCACGCACGCACGCACGCACGCACACACACACACACACACACACACACACACACACACACACACACACACTGAGTGGGATTAGTGATCTGAGTAGAGAGAGAGAACAGGGCGCTGAGGTAATGCCTTTCTCCTTGGACAGATGATACAGCATGCCCTTTAGGCTTAAGCCGAGCCGTCCACAGATCAATACCGTACATGTCATCAATGGGCCCAAACGTGCTGTGGGGGATGCAGGCAGGATCAAACCTCATCTGAGCCCCATGGCATTTACAGGAACAGGACCTGGATGTTTGTCCGACACAGCAGGGGGGACATTCCCGGGATGCTTCCCAGGGAACAGGAGTGCACAGCTTATAAGGGAGCCGAGGAAGGAATTTCCCCCCAAAACTCCTCGGCTCCCATATAAGTGGTAGCCTAGCAGAGCATTGGGCCAATAACTGAAAGGTCGCTGATGCCAATCTCAGAGCTGACGAGGTGAAAAATCTGTTTATGTACCCTTGAGCAAGGTATTAAACCATAATTGCTACTAGGATAAGAGTGTCTGCTAAATGACTAAAAAGTACAATTGAATGTCTCCTGGTTAAATTTATCAGGGTGGGCCAGCACTTTTAGAGAAGGAGACAGGTTGAGGGAACAACAAGTCCCTCAGAGCCGGTGTGGTGAGTGAATCTGCCAGAGGGGTTTGCAAAACAGTACAGTTCTGCATTCCTTGCTTCTCAATACTGCAAGAGAGCTAATACATCTTTACAGCTAAAATTATATTTATGTCACAGTAGTGTTAGCTCATTCAACCAGCCGCACAAATTTCACTGGGGACGGGAGACATAAATATTCTCCCATTTTGACAATGCATTTTTGTCCCCCCCCAGGTTTATCATTGGGACATGATACAAAACGAGGCACGGTGTAATGGGTCCTATGTGTAGCTGGTGTAGAGAGTCAAGCGCAGGACAGCAGATATGAGTAATCAACGTGCTTTTACTCAAAATGTCAAGTATACAAAGTAACAAATAACACGCACACTATGACAGACCGAAAAATACAATAAACAATCACTCATGAAACACCATGGGGGTACAGAGGGTTAAATAATGAACAAGTAATTGTGGGATTGAAATCAGGTGTGTAAAACAAATACAAAACAACTGGGAAATGAAAAGTGGATCGGAGGTGGCTAGAAGGCCGGTGACGTCGACCGCCGAACGCCACCCGAACAAGGAGAGGGACTGACTTCAGCGGAAGTCGTGACCCCCCTTGACGCGCGGCTCCAACCGTGCGCCGACAACGACCTCGGGGACGACCCGGAGGACGAGGCGCAGGGCGATCCGGATGGAGACGGTGGAAATCCTGCAGCAAGGGTCCAGGACGTCCTCCACCAGCACCCAGCATCTCTCCTCCGGACCGTACCCCTCCCACTCCACGAGGTACTGAACACCCCTCGCCTGACGCCTCGAGTCCAGGATAGCTCGAATGTCATAGGCTGGGGCCCCCTCGATGTCCAGAGGGGGCAGAGGGTCGAGAGCCAGACCCGGTTCCCCGGTGCAAACACCGGGGCCTCGCTGTGGTGGAGGTCAGCGCCTTCTTGACAAAGGTCTCTTCCGAGTGCTTGAACCATTCCTCCACCGCAGCAGCTTCGATCTGGCTCTGATGCTACGGCGCCAGAACCGGCTGACACCCCAGTCCTCACTGGAAAGGAGAGAGGTTAGTGGAGGAGTGGCGGAGTGAGTTTTGGGCCATCTCTGCCCAGGGGATAAACGCCGCCCACCCACCTGGCCGGTCCTGGCAATATGACCTCAGAAACCTACACACATCCTGGTTTACTCTCTCCACCTGCCTGTTACTCTCGGGGAGAAAACCTCAGGTGAGTCTGAACGAGACCCCCAGACGTTCCATGAACGCTCTCCAGACCCTGGACGTGAACTGGGGACCTCAATCAGAGACTATGTCCTCAGGCACCCCGTAGTGCTGGAAGACATGAGTGAACAGGACCTCCACAGTCTGTAGGGCCGTAGGGAGCCCGGGCAAAGGGAGGAGACGACAGGACTTCGAAAACCGATCCACAACGACCAGGATCGTGGTGTTACCCTGTGAGGGAGGTAGATCCGTCAGGAAGTCCAAAGACAGGTGTGATCACTGCCGCTGTGGAACGGGTAGGGGTTGTAATTTCCCCCTGGGCAGGTGCCTTGCACTGGGTACACACCGAGCAGGAGGAAACATAAACCCTTACGTCCTTGGCCAAGGTGGGCCACCAGCACTTCCCACTAAGGCAACGCACCGTCCGCCCGATGTCAGGATGACCAGAGGAGGGTGACGTATGGGCCCAATAGATCAAACGGTCGCGGACAGCAGACGGAACGTACAGGCGCCCAGCTGGACACTTGGGGGGAGTGGGCTCTGTGCGTAACGCCCGATCGATGTCCGTGCCCGAGCGCTGAGACAGCACAGCTCCTATCCCAGTCTCGGACGCGTCCACTTCCACTATGAATGCCAAAGAGGGATCCGGATGAGCCAGCACGGGAGCCGAGGTAAACAGAGCCTTCAGGTAACCAAAAGCCCTGTCCGCCTCAGCCGACCACTGCAGTCGCACCGATCCCCCATTCAGCAGTGAGGTAATGGGAGCTGCTACCTGACCAAACCCCCGGATAAACCTCTGGTAGTAGTTGGCAAACCCTAGAAACCGCTGCACTTCCTTTACCGTGGTGGGATATACACCACTACACATCAATATACACCATTACACATCAATATACACCACTACACCCTGCCCATGCAGGTCCCGGAAAATCTTGTCAACAAAAGCCTGGAAGCCTGATGGACCATTCATCAACCCGTACGGCATGACGAGGTACTCACAGTGCCCTGAGGTGGTACTAAATGCCGTCTTCCACTCGTCCCCCTCCCGGATACGCACCAGGTTGTAAGTGCTCCTGAGATCCAATTTTGTGAAGAAGCGCGCCCCGTGCATTGACTCGATCGCACTGGCGATGAGAGGCAGCGTGTAGCTCTACCTCACAGTGATCGGATTGATCCCTCGATAGTCAATACACGGGCGCAGACCTCCATCCTTCTTCTTCACAAAAAATAAACTCGAGGAGGCAGGTGAAGTGGAGGGCCGAATGTATCCCTGCCCTAGAGCGGTTGGGTAAACTGTTTAGAGTGTTTATCTGACTGGATAAAAACTTATATATGCCCACCCCCCCACACTTTTAACCAAAGTTATGCCCCTGAATTGAACTGATATTAAACTACTTCTGAACACAAAGCTACCCGAAGTGCATACATAAGCTCACATACTCCAGAAAACATACTGTACAGTCATTCCGATGGTCATGAGAACATGTAGCTACTCTTCCCACACAATGAAAGTCAACCAGTCAGCCAGTCCAAACAGTGTTCAGCCTTTGTAATGGGAATACAATTCTCCCAGTAGAGAAGAAGACATCAGCCTCCTCTCAAAACGCCAGGCATGTTAATTAAGCTGCCTGCAACAGGAGATTTGAACATTTAATTTTTTATAACATCATTATGCAACTCCTTTATTAGTGTTGCAAATGCAGAGGATGGGAAATACTTGTATCAGAATCATTATTTATAGTCATCCATTAGTTTGCTCATGGGTGGCTCCTCCGAGACGCATGCATACCCATGCATACATAATGACCCATTCCCTCCTGGACAATGAAACCAAGGTGCAGGAACCAATTTCATGTCAAATGGATGCCTTCAGAGTGCCAAACTGTATTGTTCGTCCTTTCACACCGACATAGCTTGCCTCATGGCTTAGCGCTGCCTCTCCACAGAATAGAACCCGTGTCCGTGTCTTGACCCGTTATGTAAATAAACAACAGCGGAAGATTCCATGTTGCCATCCCTCCATCTCATCTTGCATCATTAATCATCTCACGCAACATAAATAAAAAACGGTCGATAAATAAGTCAAGCGAGTCAGACTACTCTGTCTCGAGCAGCAGTACCACCACAGTGAGCAGCCGGTAATTCGTTGTCTCCCATTGCCAAAGCAAAGTCAATCAATAGCCAATTAAACAGAGGCGTGGCATATCTCTGGAGGCCAGCGGTGCATGTTGCTGCTGCTTCGGCCTGGGAAATAAACATGTAAATGGTTCTTTTGGAGGAGCAGGGTCAGGTGTTCTAAGACCCACGGGGGTGAGGGGGGGGGGTTGAGGTGGGTGACGCGGCCTTGTTTGGACATCCTCTGGGCAGGCTCGCCCCGTCCTCCACCGGTCTCAGTTACTCCTGACCTCCCAGCACTGCACCTCACACTGGCCCACATGCCTGTGGTCAAAGAGGCCTGGGAGGCTGGGCTGCTGATATTTCAATGACCTCATCTGTCAATATCCCTGAATGATCCACCAGCTGAAGGCTCCCTGATTGAGTGCGAGGGGGGAGCGCCTTTTTTCACACACTCACACACACATATGAGCTCACATTATGTGTATTTGCACATACAGACAGGTAATTACCAAAATAATGGAAACACTTGAGTAAATGAGGGATACAAAATATATTGAATGTAGGTGCTTCTAGACAAGGAAAAAGGTCTGATGGGTCGGCACTCAAAAAGATGTTGCATAAAGCGTACTTTGTCACTGGGAGAACGCCATGGTCCCCTTTTGATAAGCAGGTGCTTCCACACAGATGTGGTTCCTGAGTTAATTAAGCAATTCATATCTCAGAATGCTTAGGGTGACATATAAAAATGCTGGGCAGGCCATTATTTGGCTACCATGGCTATGCCCCCATAGGATGACAAGACAATGCCCCCATCCACAGGGCACGACTGGTCACTGAATGGTTTGATGAGCATGAAAAGGATGTAAGCAATGGCGGGTCTCAGTCATCAGATCTCAACCCAATTGAACACTTATGGGAGATTCTGCAGAGGTGCCTGAGGGTGTTTTCCCCCACAGAATCTATACCAAGGCGCATTGAAGCTGCTCTGGCGGCTCATCGTGGCCCAAAACATTTTATGTTGGTGTTTCCTTTATTTTGGCAGTTACCTGTACATACAGTACATGGATAGCACAGTCACACTCACTCAATATATCTTTCTGCCTCACAAACACTAACACACACGCACATACATGCACGCGTACACGAACACACACACACCTCCTGCAAACCACCAAGCCCAGAAGGGGACGTTTGTATGCATTACCAGGGGCAGTGTGGGAGCAAGAGTAATGCAAAGATCCTTGACCCCTTCATCCCCAAACACCCTATCCCCCCATTCTGCTGATCTCTCTGCTATGGAACTGACACCTCAGAGCTAAGGGCCTCTCATTGGGTCACATGAATGGCACCGCAGCCGCCGAGCCTGACAGCTCAGCTACTCAGCCGGACACAGGTTGGCCTATCCGCCGAGCCTGACAGCTCAGCTACTCAGCCGGACACAGGTTGGCCTATCCGCCGAGCCTGACAGCTCAGCTACTCAGCCGGACACAGGTTGGCCTATACACCGAGCCTGACAGCTCAGCTACTCAGCCGGACACAGGTTGGCCTATACGCCGAGCACCGGCGCGACTAAATTTAAGGCTTTCATTTTTGTGACTTTGGAGTGGGGAGCCACCGAGAAGAGGGTCTGAATGGCTATCAGAGAGGACCTTACACCTTGGAAGGCCTGGGGAATCAGAGCACAACTGACTGTGTTGGCTGTAAACTGAACAAGATTATACCATGCTATTTCTGTAAGACACACTGCAGAGCAAGCAGTAGGGCTGTCAAAGGTGCAACAGCGCACTGTGATATCAGAGCAGAGGGGGCTGAGCTAGAGAAGCTAATGCTGGCTACAGCATTCATTGAACACACACATCCACGTGAGACTGAAACGCGGCGAAAGCAGTGGCATTACATCTCTGGTTGGTGTAATTACAAAGTCTCATTCCCTTTGAAAAGACGGGAGATGTGTGTGTGTGTACATGTGTGTGTGTTGTAACTTTAATGGGTTACAGAGTTAATGTTTAAGTTAATTCATTGAGCTGTATCTAAAGATATTTTCTTTACAGTTATTTACATATGCAATTGTATTATTTAGTATTGAATTACGCTTTTGACGGCAAGTTCCAGAATGCCTTGCGACAGGAAGTAGAGAGAGAGAGAACGCGCAAGTGACACATGATTATCCTGACTCTTTTCGCTAGCAACTCATTATTCATTGCTCTGTAGAATCATGTTAAATGTTGTTAAATGTAACGTGAACAAGTATCATTACTAAAAGAAGCTTTCATATCAAAGCCCACTTCCCGAGTCATTACTTTGAAGATAGTTATTCTATATTTTGGTGCCGGAACCCGGGAGAAGTGTGAGCTGCGACGAAGATTGTAGGGATGAAATGGCTGAGGAGGAACGTCGCATGAACCAGAAAGAATGAGACGAAAGCGGGGTACCATTCGAGGTGCCACAACACGGATTTTGAATCAGATTGACGTGGAAATAACCCAGTCAAATCCGGATACCGATCACTTGAGTACATTGTTGGAATTGCTTTCAGCTTGTTTGAACTTGATCGTGGAATTGAACATTTAACGCCATTGGACGGATTGGAGGGAGAGATTGCATGCACGGAGGATTACAACGAGCGCGTTATCATGCTGAAGAGCTGTGCACAACGAGTGACAAAGAAAAAACAGGACCTCAATCCACTACCAGCCCGGGTGAGTGACGCTAACTCAAACAGATCACAGAGACAATCAGTAAGGCTACCAAAGTTGATTATTGAGAAATTCTATGGAGATGTCAGTATGTGGCAGGAGTTTTGGCGCCAGTATGAGACCGCTATTCACAACAATGATTCACTGTGTAATAAAGAAAAGTTTACCTATCTGAAAATGTATCTCACTGGACCAGCTGCAAAGGCAGTAGCAGGACTGACAGACAGTAACTATGATGATGCAATCGCTCTGCTCAAGAGCAGATTTGGAAGGAAAGATCTTGTGATTAGTGCTCATATGTCAAAATGGCTTAATCTCACTCCTGTGAAGAAATCCTCTGAACTAAATGCATTGAGGCAGCTATATGAGGAATGTGAAATTCAGATTAGGAACTTGGAATCACTGGGTGTAGTGTCAGAAACCTATGGAAGCCTACTATGCCCAATCTTACTGCAGATGATTCCAGAGGACATAGCTCTTGACTATAGTCGTCAGAGGGGAGTAGATGATGAATGGAAAGTGTCTGAGATCGTCAGTTTCCTACAGAAAGAGGTTCAGAGGAGGGAGAGAGCGCTACAAATGACAAGATCATACAACCAACAGAAAGAGAGCAAAGCATGGAACAAGTCATGCTTCTCCAATGAAATGAAAACAAAAAGACCCAACATGCCCTCTGCTGCAGCACTGCATACAGCCAGCCAGAAGGAACAAAACGTTCTATTCTGTGACAGTGCAGAACACAAATCAGAAAAAGGCAGAGGACGTGCCAAAGGACAACGCATCAAGTGCAGGCAACGTTAAATACTACTTACCTCACCACACAGTACTCAGAGAAGATAAGGTGACGACAAAACTGAGAGTGGTGTTTGATGCCTCGTCCCATGAAGATGGCTGCCCATCCCTCAATGACGGTCTACTCACAGGACCAAACCTGAATCCGGATCTGCTCAGTGTTCTGATAAAGTTCAGACTACATGAGATCGCATTCATGGCAGAAATCAAGAAAGCTTTCCTGCAGATATCCCTAGCAGAGAGAGACAGAGACGCCGTGAGATTTCTATGGCTCACTGGCCCACCAAGGGGAGAAAATGAAGAGGATGAAAAGAGTGGTATTTGGAGCTTCCCCAAGTCCATTCTTGCTGACACATCAATCAGGAAACACCTGAAACAATATGAAACAGAACAACCAGAAGTTGTAGAGATACTGAGAGAGTCACTCTATGTAGATGACTTCATTGCAAGTTCACGCAATGTTGAAGAGGCTTACCTTGTGACAACAACTGCAAAGTGAATGCTGTCGATTGCAGGCATGGACCTCTGCAAGTGGATGACCAATTCTCCTGAATTGAAAACAAAATGGGTGGAGAGTACGACAACTGACCACCCGTTGACGCTAGAAACACAAGGATTAGTGCTGAAGGTTTTAGGTTCAGTATGGAGAACGGAAACCGATGAACCGTGTTTGACCTCAGGCCGTTACTGAGCATTCTAAAGCAAAAGGAAAACACAAAGAGAAGTGTTCTGCAGTCGTCTGTACGTATCTTCGACCCTCTTGGTTTCCTGACCCCTTCACCATCAGGATCAAGTGCATGTTGCAGGAAATGTGGGAGAGGGCACTCAGCAGGGACGAAGAATTACCACCTGATCTGACACGAGAATGGCAACAATTGTGTTCAGAACTACCCCAGTTACACCAGCTCACCATACCAAGGTTGTACAGAATAGACACGCGGCCACAGAATAACCACACCCTGAAACTACACGTGTTCTGTGATGCAAGTGAAAGGGCTTACAGTGCAGTAGCTTACTTGCAAGGTGAGTCACAATCCAGGGAAACAACAAGTCTAGTCGCATCCAAGTCCAGGGTAGCCCCACTCAAGAAAATTACGCTGCCACGCCTGGAGCTCATGGGAGCTGTGATTGGAGCGAGACTAGCAAACAACTTGATGACCACACTGAAAATGGAAGAAAACCAGATCAAAATGTGGACAGACTCAATGATCGTGCTGCATTGGATTTGCAGCTCAGCTCAGAAATGGAAACAGTTTGTTGCGAACAGAGTGACGAAGATCCCATCCTTGACCAATCCAGAGTCATGATCACATATTGAAGGGAAAACTAATCCAGCTGACCTCTCCCTACAAGAGGACAAACTGTTCGAAACTTGACACAGAGCGAGCTATGGTGGAATGGACCCAGAATTCTGACATCCCCCAATCAGTCCGGGGAGACTGGTTCCGGATGAGGTGAATATAGAACTCAAGTCCAGTTACCAGGTTATTGTACAACTCGCAGCAAACAGCACAGACAGCACTGAACCTGTATTGGAGCTTCAAAGGTACAGCAAACTGAAAAGAGTGTTCAGAGTCACCGCCTGGATAAAGAGATTCATAGCCAATGCTCGTACAAACATAAAGATGCAAGGTGAACTGACAAACTGTTTGATGCAAAAACGTACTGGAGGTAACACAACAACAGAGTTTTGGACAGGAGATCAAACTACTGAAGGCAGGAAAAAGCCTAAACAATGACTGTAAAATCAGAGAACTGAAACCGTTCCTGGACGAACACGAACTACTCAGTGTAGGAGGAAGACTGCAACAGTCCAACTTCACATTCAGAGAACAGCACCCATGGGTTCTGCCCAACAAGTACAGATACTCAGAAATGCTGATACAGTACCACCATGAGAAGGTGATACAAGAGACACTCTAGTACAAATCAGAGAGCGATACTGGATCTTGAGTGCTAAGCAGCTAGTCAAGAGCACAGTGGTAAGATGTATAGTGTGCAAGAGATTCAAGGCAAGGGCCGGACAGCAGGTCACTGCGCCTTTACCAAAAGACAGAATAACTGAATCCTCACCATTCGATGTCACAGGTGTGGATTTTGCACGACCCCCCTATGTGAAAGAAAATGGTTCTGTGAAGAAGTCATACATTGCACTGTTCACTTGTGCTGTAACCAGAGCAGTGCATTTGGAACTGGTCTCAGATTAGTCAACAGAGACATTCCGGTTCGCTCTAAAAATATTAATCTCAAGGAGAGGATTATGCAAGGTAATCTACTCAGATAATGCAAAAACGTTCAAGGGCTTGAACGAGCTGTGGAAGGCAATCGAAGAGCACCAACTCTTGGCATTCTTCTCAGAAAGGGGCATCACCTGGAGGTTCATCGCTGAGCGAGCAGCCTGGTGGGACGGATTCTGGGAAAGACTTGTCAGGTCAGTGAAAACATGCCTGTGAAAGGTTCTTGGGAGAGCTTCACTCAAATTTGAAGAGATGTGCACAGTCCTGACAGAGGTTGAAGCTATCCTAAATTCTAGGCCTCTGACCTTTGTGCACAATGAAGTGGATGAACCACAGCTCCTGACCCCAGCACACATCCTGGTGGGTAAAAGACTAACCTCTTTGCCTCCAAAGCCATTTCCAGTTTACACTCAGCACCCAACGTTAAACAAGGAGGACATGACATGCAGATGGAAGTACAGGCAGAGACTTGTGACCAGTTTCTGGAACTGTTGGCGAAGAGACTACTTGCTGGATTTAAAGTCAGCACACCGCTGTGACACACCACAGCCCACCCCACTGAAAGCGGGTGACGTTGTACTCATTGGACAAGATAACACACCCAGACAAACCTGGAAACTAGGAAAGATTGAGGAACTGTTTCCAGGCCGAGACGGCCTAGTTAGGTCATGTTCAGTTCGTACTGCTTCAGGGACTTTGTTGAGGAGACCTATTCAGTTGATATACTGCCTAGAGATTTAGATAAACACAGTTGTTCATCGGGGGGGGTGTTGTAACTTTAATGGGTTACAGAGTTAACGTTTAAGTTAATTCATTGAGCTGTATCTAAAGATATTTTCTTTACAGTTATTTACATATGTAATTGTATTAGTTAGTATTGAATTACTCTTTTGACTGCAAGTTCCAGAATGCCTTGCGACCGGAAGTAGAGAGAGAGAACGCGCCAGTTATGTGCAAGTGACACATGATTATCCTGACTCTTTTCGCTAGCAACTCATTATTTATTGCTCTGTAGAATCATGTTAAATGTTGTTAAATGTAACGTGAATAATTATTATTACTAAAAGAAGCTTTCATATCAACCCGACGTCCCGAAGTCATTACTTTGAAGATAGTTATTCTATAGTGTGTGTATGGTCTTACATTTCCTCTGAGGGGGAAATGAAGACTGTGTCTGTTCCTCTGTTCCTCAGTCACAGTTCAGGCAGCCCTGAAGCCTGCCAAACACACAAACCCAGACAGCCCTCTACTTGCTCTTCCACACCACAGTCCATTAATAATAACATCATATTTATAAAGAGGGCCAGGTCTATAAAACACAATAAAACCCAGAATATAAAAATGGCTAGATGGGTAGATGTATTCCACGGGCTAGTCTTCAAATTTATAGAGCATCAACACCACAGCTTGAGAGACTACAGTAAACAGCCGCTCGTTGTTTTTCAAAGAGCAGAGTGGACAGTACTTCAACTAAGCTCCCCAGACAAAACTCCAGGTGCTGCGTGTGTGACCTTGAGCACTGCGGCAAAATACTGAGAAGGGGAGAAGTACGAGTGACGTGTTGGATTGGATAACAAGACGTATACACACTCATGTACACATATTGGTACACATATAGTGCATACCAATACTGTAGCTTCTGTATCTGATTAATTTATTTCCTCTCCCTCTCACACACACACACACACACACACACACACACACACACACACACACACACACACACACACACACACACACACACACACACACACACACACACACACACACACACACACACACACACACACAGGGTCACTCAGCAGGCATGGCAAAATACAAATAATATCAAAGGCCAGCACTTGCTCTGCTGAATGAATGATGACACTTCATGAACACAGAAGTGCAGCAGGAGTCTACAGGCTGATCTACAGCCCCAGTCATTCACACAGGCCAGGTTTGTTCCCCCTGTATGATGACTTATGATGGCCCAGCCACCGCCTTTTACTTCCATTTTATGATGAGCAATGGCATCTCCCGTTTCCTTTTATCATTTGGAGGGCTGTTCTACAATAGCAGCAGAATGGCAACAGCCTCGGCAGTGCCAACAAACTATTCCAATATAGCCGTGTCACCTCCCCTCCAGGGACAATGTGGGTCGATATTGGAATGGAAGTCCCTGTATCACCTGGCTGTGGAATAGATCATCAGCATATGGGGATACTTATACACTGTCATACAGAAACACGAAGACTCTGTGAAGATGCACTGGTGAGCCACACAAACGGCCTGATTGTTTGGTAGGCCTACAACTTGCTAAATGAACAATGCTTTCGCTACTTTTAAACATTTTGCTATGTGATCGTGTAAAGTAGGCTACACGAAAGCCAGAGTCTGGTTATCATATCATCATATCATTTATTCAGAAATGTTTTGCGCTGTTTCTCTTTTGTTTGGCATCGCCAACATGTTCTACTTAAAGGTGCTTACAGATGGGCCGCGGTAAGCGACGAAAGGTCTCATAGACTTCAGTGTTGCGGGCTGCAAAAAAAGCAAGCCGTTTTGCAAGAGGCGTGGTTCGTGCTGACCATGGCTGACCAATGAGCAGTGTTCATCTTGTCAACCAATCAAACAATGTTTTAATGACAACAATTAGGGACCGCGGGTCTCAACACATGGTAGGTGGATTTTCTTGCAGTTCAATTGCTGTTTACCAAGGCCCATGTATAAGCACTGGCTTACTGTAGGTGAGCGCACGCCGTTCAAATTCATGTCTTAAGGCAAAGGTTGCGCCCTTATACATATTTGGTTTCCAATGTTCATCAGAAACGCTGATATTTATGCAAGTTATGTATTTGTTTTTATTAACGAGTAAAGTAGGCCTATTGGTCATTTGTAATGTTAATTGTGCAATCGTATTGCCATTTAAGTGTGTGAATCACTGTTCATCTATGACTGATTAAGGCAGATCCTTTTAGGATTCTCATTCTCATGGGTTGCGTATACACAGGCAGCCGAATTCTGATATTTTTTTTCCACTAATTTGTCTTTTGACCAATCACATCAGAAATGTTTACTAATATCTTTTTCAGAGCTGATCTGATTGGTCAAAAGACAAACGAGTGAAAAAAACATCTGAATTGGGCTGCCTGTGTAAATGGAGCAAAAGAGAGCTGCTTGTCTGTTACTATCCAACTAATCATAGACCGACTCCGACGTCTTTTGGGCGTCTTTTTTTGGTGAAGTCCGGACTGGCCTTGATTTCAACGTCCATGGACATTGATTTTTGCTCCGGACTAAATCTGAACCAATCATAGACGTGATTGGTGTTTGGTTCAGATTTGGTTACCTATATTTGGCCCCAAAATACTTTCAAGATGTCAATTTTTTTATGTCACATGCACAAGTACAGTGAAATGCCTTTCCATTCAATTTCAAAACTCAACAATGCAATAATCAATAACAATGTAATACTAGAAAAAACATGAGATATCAGAAGAAATATGAAAGACACAGTGAGTAAGTAAGCAGACAATATACAGGGTCAGTTCCTATACCATATTTACAATGTGCAGAGATACTGGAGTGATGGAGGTAAATATGTATAGGGTAAAGGTGACTAAGCAACAAGACATAAGATAAACAGAGTAGAAGCGGCTTGTATGTGAGTGGGTGTACATGTGTGTAGAGTCGATATAAATGTAGGTGGACACCCCTTCAAATGAGTGGATTCTGCTATTTCAGCCACACCCGTTACTGACAGGTATATAACATCGAGCACATAGCCATGCAATCTCCATAGACAAACATTGGCAGTAGATTGGCCCATACTGAAGAGCTCAATGACTTTCAACGTGGCACTGTCATAGGATGCCACATTTCCAAGTTTGTCAAATGTCTGCCCTAGTCAACTGTAAGTGCTGTTATTGTGAAGTGGAAACGTCTATGGGCAACAACGGCTCAGCCAGAAAGTGGTAGGCCACACAAGCTCACAGAACGTGACCACCGAGTACTGAAGCGCGTAGAGCGCAAACAACGTCTGTCCTTGGTAGCAACACTCATTACGGAGTTCCAAACTGCCTCTGGAAGCAACATCAGCACAATAACTGTTTGTCTGGAGCTTCATGAAATGGTTTTCTATAGCCGAGCAGCCGCACACAAGCCTAAGATCACCATGTGAAATGCCATGCGTCGGCTGGAGTGGTGTAAAGCTCACTGTCACTGGACTCTGGACTAATGGAAATGCATTCTCTGGAGTGATGAATCACGCTTCACCATCTGGCAGTCCGACTGTCGAATCTGGGTTTGGCAGATGCCAGGAGAACGCTACCTGACCAAAAGCATAGTGCCAACTGTAAAGTTTGGTGGAGGAGGAATAATGATCTGGGGTTGTTTTCATGGTTCAGGCTCC